>NC_080022.1:152035070-152208798 GCF_030020395.1 Manis pentadactyla
GGATCTCTTATCACTCCCTTACTCCACTCTGGGAGGCACTGGCTGTATACTCTCCTGCTCATCAGGTGTGAAGAAATGGGTGCGAACCATCCTGCCCAGCAAGTTGTCTTTCCTGTGGGACTAGGTGAAGCAAAGGCGTGAACATTCTTGGGCAAACTGAGGTGTCAGGCTTGTCTGTGGATTATTCCCGTTCCCTTCATTCTGCATTCTGGAGAAATCATTTTCAGAATCTCTGTTTTCTAATTTATTCTTCAAAGGTGCATATATTGAGGGGTTTTATTATTATTTATAATGACAGTTTTCATTCATGTAATCCTGAGTTGATTCTTTTTCACGGATGCACTATCTGACTCAGGATATCAGTTATGCCATTCTAAAGTCCTCTCGTGCTTCCTCTCTTCGCTCTGGTTCATTGGCTATCAGCTCATCTGGTTTTGTTTTCTGCCTCTAACGGAGCTGGCTTTCTTTGTCATTTGGTCATTCCTGAGTGCAGTTCATCTTTGAGTTGAGATTCTCCTGCTTGTGTTTCCTGTCTCTCGGACAGAGGTGACTTGAGCTGCTGGGGCTTGTTATTCCTAAAGGAGTCCCTGAAAGTCAGAGGAGGTGGGAGGTGGCTTCTGGTGGCTAGACAGGGCACACACCCTTCCCCCAGGTTCTGGGCCCCTGGCCCGTTGAGCACCGATGCTCCCACCTGGAGGAAGATGCCCTTTTCTCTCTGGCCTGAGGAGGAAGGATTTGGGGCCACGGGCTGCCCCTGCTCCTGCAGCAGCATTTCAGCTCGTCACCCTGTGGGTAATTCCAGGCCATTTCTGGTAGGGAAGCATGTGTGGAGCTGCTCCCACACTTTGAGGTAAGGTTGTGGATTTTTAAATCATGTCTTTTCCATCATTCTTAGGGATTTTGCTGGTGGTTGGAGGACTAGAGACTTGGCATTTTCCCATTTGCCAACTTGAAATAGCACAACTTCTTAGAACAGTTTTGTACCCCTCCTGGACCCTAGAGAAACTCAGGCAAATGCATATCAAAATAGAAGTATAAGAAAGTTTAAAGCAGCACTGTTTGTAGTAACAAAAGCTAGAAAACTCTTGATATCCACCAACAGTAGAGTGAATAAATAAAGTCTAGCATAGTTATACAATGGAATATTATGCTTTAGAAATGTAATGCAAGGCACATAAGTAATCTTAAATTTTCTGGTAGCCACTTAAAAAATAAAAGTAAAAGGAAACAGATGTAATGTGAAGGCATTTTATTTAAACCTTATGCCCAAAATATTATTATTTCAACATGTAATCATTATATACATTGTTAAGATAGTCTGCATTTTTTCTGTCTTTAAAATATCCAAAGTATTATAATTTCTACCTGCAATTGGTATGAAACTTACACATTTATATTCTTTTTTCCATACTAACTCTGTAAAATCTCAGTTTAGTTGCAAGATTTTTATCAGAAGTTACTTGATCTCTCTTTAGATTTCATAAAATTTACAGTTGGAGAAATAGTATCATATGCCCGAGTTATTGCAGAATACTGAAATGTTTACCAATAACTGCATCAAGTATCAGTTTCTAATTTAATTTTTTTAATAGTTAAAATTAATTAAATTAAAATTCAGCTTCTCAGTCACACTAGCCACTGTCAAGTACTCAGTAGGCACGTGCAGCTGAGCATGTAACAGTAGGCATTAAAGCGAACCGGCCTCAGCTGCATGTGACAATAGAATGAATTTACAAGGTAAGGCTGAATGAAAGAAGCAATGTAGAAAAGAATACATATATAATATGATTCCATTTATATACTAAGTTCAAGAAGAGGCAAGACTGCACTATGTTGTTTATGGCTGACACCTCAAAGGTAAGACCACATTCCAAAAGCAAGGAGACGAGTTAAAAAGTCAGGACAGTGGTTACCTCTAGTGGGTCAGAGATCAGTTTTTGACGGCAACGGGGCACACTGAGGGCTTCTGGGATGCTGGCAGTGTTCTTGACATGAATGGAGTTACATGGGTATTTGTTTCATAATTATTAACATGGACATTTTAACTCTTTTTTATTAAGGTATCATTGGTATACACTCTGATGAAGGTTTCACATGAAAAACATTGTTTATTACTTGTCTTCTGTGTGCTACACTGTCTTCCCTGTGACCCCACACACACCATGTGTATAGTACCCCTCAATCCCCTTCTCCATCCCTCTGCACCCAGCCTTCCCCACCCCTCCCCTTTAGTAACCGCTAGTCCCTTCTCAGAGTCTGTGAGTCTGCTGCTGTATTAAATGGGACATTTTTCTTATGTGTATCTTAATGCACTTTTTAGTTCCCTGAAACAATATTTTTAGTGGTGGGGGGGATTGAACACCTTCACTTGCAGCCTTGACATAGTTCTGTGTGGGGCTCCCGTAATAAGGTTCAGGCAAAGAGAGTGGGAGGAAATGGCAGTTCTGCTGACGATGGTGCCACCCACAGTTGGGTTCTGAACGAGACTTGGGGATCGAGAGAGTAGGTACTAAATACACATTTTGGTGTGAGGAGTGGATAGTTGTGTGTGTGTGTGAGGGAGAGAGAGGGACACAGAGGAGGACATGACAGGAAAGATGTGAATGAAAACAGAGCAGAGATCACTATCCCTAAATTAAATAAGAATTAGGTTGTTTAGGTGGTACCATTATCATTACCCAGGTCTCCCCCACATGTAGAAATTAGTCCTGTACAGTATATCATTTTCATTATTTTGCATTTTGATTCAGAAGTAACCTTTCCATTTTTCAGAATTCTCGGTGACAATCAGTTGAGTGAATTACATAAGGACTCATTTGAAGGCCTGCTATCCCTCCAGTATTTGTAAGTTAGTTACTCACATTTATTTATGAGCTTTTATTTATATTATCTATAACATAAATAAGAGTTTAAATTGGACAAGTTCTATAATTTCTCCCAACAATAAAAATTTATAATTCTGTAAGTCTGTGCAGGGAGGGCGCTAGCCACTCTCTAGCATTAAAAACCTCCTAGGTGTTTTCAATTTTTTGATCGTGTGGACAAGATACAGATAGAAAAACCCTTGAGTTACAGAGGAAAAGTGGTAATGAGGTCTGAGCGGTTATAGACACCCATAGGAGCCTTGTTATGTAAGTGTTCCTATGCCGTCTGCTTATATTAACATTTAGTTTATGGCCTATGGATCAAATCCACCCATGGTCCGTTTTTATACAGCCCTTAAGAGTGATTTCTACATTTTTCAAGGGGTGTAAAAGGAAAAAAGAAAAGAAAGAAAGAAAAATATGCAACAGAGACTCTATGTAGCCTGAAAAGCCTACAATATTTACTTTAAGGCCTTCACAGAAAAGATTTGGAAGCGTTGGTTTAGTGAGATGAGAGGAATTAAAGTGAACCTCATATTGTCATTTCAAAGACAAGAAAATATAGAATACTTACATTAACTTGAATGCCATTAACCCAGAATATTTTTATAATTTAATCTAAATTAACGTTGAAACATTAAGTACTTAGGCAGATGAATTACGTAAACAACATTATCAAGAACATAGCTACCAAGAGAAGAGACTGGTGTTTAGGATTTCAATGCAGGGATTGTTGTAGCAATATTAAAAACAGATGTTTGAATTGGTGATTAACTGGTAGAGTTGGAAATGTTTACACTGACACTAAATAAGCATATCAGAAATGGCCCTAACTTCTCTAATTGCCAACTAATTGGCACCAGTCTCATTGTCAAGTAAGTAATGCCTGCATAGTACTTCTTTCTGTTTAGAAGTAAACAGATACTATGTTGCTATAAAAGCTCAATGTTTATTCTTTGTCTTTAGCATTCAGAACTGTATATGTCATCCTTATTACGCTAATTAGTGATGCTCTTTTGCAAACAGATTCTTCTTGCAAAATAGAAGCTTTAGGGAATCGGATGTAAAGGGCCTTACATGACAATAAAAATAGTCCCTTGAGTTTTCAAACCTTCCAAGCCATAAGGGACACTTTTGTATTGATCTTAGGTACCTCTGCCATGTGGGCTCCAAACCTTCCAAACACAAATGAAATAACTGTTCAGTGGATTAGGCCCTTCATTACTTCTGTTATAAAATGTTTTGTAAGCTAAGTATTTCATTATCATAAGTATTCTCATTACTTTAAAAAAATGCCAATCGATAAAAAAGCGAAAAAAGAATATGACAACCACTGTGCCTCCTATTACAATCACAAAGATGGGTAAGACAGGGTTCCTACCGTCTTATGACCACCATGCATAAGCACTGAATGAATGACAAAGTGCTGCAGAGGCACAGAAGAGGGAGCTATTTGAAAAGCCATTTATTTTTAAATGACCACTTTTCTTCTACTCCCCAGCTCTTCATTCATTTTATAAATATTTGAGTTTACGTCCATGCATCAGTTTTAAACATGGTAGACAGTGCAGGTAAGTAAGAAGGAAGTTTATGCTCAAAGGAAATGGGTGTAAAAGTAACTATATTAAAAAGAGGAAATGGATGTGGGCGGTGAGAAGTATGAATTGTTCAGGGAGCACAAAAGTGGGGAAAAAGACTTCAAGTTGGAAAAAAAGATGTTACAAGAGCAACACTGTTAGGGCAGCAGCTTGAGGGGCTTTTGGGTATCGTCAGACAGACATCTTGGGAAGAATAAGTTTGCAAAAGAAGAGTGGCAGAAGGGCAGCACACAGGAAAAATACCTTGTCCTATAGAGTACATCGGGTGTTAGGGCCAGACCTTCTGGGGCTTCGAAGGCCAAGCCAAGGGTAACAAGCTGTCATGTTATCTCGGCAGCACTCTAGGACAAACTTCAGCCTGCTGGAAGATCACTTGGAGGGCTTCTCACAGCCCAAGCACCCACCCCACAGTTACTGATTCAGTTGGTCCCGAGTAGGGCTGAGAATTTACATCTTTGATAAATTCCGAAGTGATGCTGGTATTTGAGAACCACTCATGGAGAGTTAATGTGGTGACTTTGTGCAGGACAGATTAGAAAGGAATGAACCAGAGACAGGCATACCCTTCAGAAGAGTTAATACGCATCTAGGTGAAAAGTGAGGGATTAAGCCTGAATCAATGGAAATAAGAGAGTCACCTGTAATAGTCAAGAGTGAGTGATTTAAAATAAAAATCCAACACCATGTTGTTGTTTTTTGTTGTCCCAAACTGAAGCAGTTAAATTCATGGAATATTAAAGCAATGGAAACCAAAAGGGAGCTTCTGTTAAAATAATAGAAAGTATAATTCTGAATTAGTTTAAAGTAATTATTAATTAGAGGAGTAACTTCCTTTCAAATTATGTGAAAGACATCTTTTATTTTTTCTGGTGTTGAAATGGCCTAGACAGAATAAAACCAGAAAGGTTTGTAATTGTGAGAATATTCCTTTCAATATTGGAAATTATATATGGAGATAAAAACTTTTGAGCTCCTACTATGGAACTTGATGGGACCACAAAACTTGATCTAATCAGTCCTTCTGCTCTCAGGAAGGATTATCTCAACAATCTCTCAAGATCTATGGTTGTATATTTTATTTATGAAGATAATGAAAGTGAGACTTAGGTGAGGGCAGGGATAGGGGCTCTGGAAGGTTCACATAATAATTTCTAAGGTGTAGAGTTTAGATAAGAGCTACTTATTCAATGTGATTATTCTAACCTCTACTAGTTATCTCTGCTAATTAGATATCTGATAGCTGAGACAATATTTTTCCTTTTCCTTTTTCCTTTTCCTAGAGATTTATCCTGCAATAAAATACAGGCTATTGAAAGACGTACATTCGAATCACTACCTTTTCTGCAGTTTATGTGAGTTACAAATACAATTTAATTGTGTTTGGAATTTTTATAAACTTAATTGTAAACCTCTTTGTTATTCATTTTGAAATATTGAAATATTTAAAATGGAGAGCTACTAAAATTATGTGGCCACATCCTTTTTGTGTCTAGGAAACCCTGGTGTAAGAATTATCATATGGATCAGAGTGACTCATTCTAGAGCAGCGGTCCTCATGTAGGGTAATTTTGTGCCCAGGCGACACTAGGCCATGTCTGGACACATTTTGGTTGTTAGAACTGTAGCTATGCTGCTGGCTTCTGGGGGGCAGAGGCCGGAGATGCTGCTTAACAGCCTACGGTGCCCAGAACAGTGCCCACAGCAAGGATTATCCAGCCCAAGATGTCAACAGTGCAGTCATGGAACCCTTTTCTAGAGAATTAAGGATCACTTAGACGAGTGTGTTCTGAGTACTTATTCCTTTGTATCTAGCAATACATGTGTAAACATGGAAGTATAAATCTTTATACACATATATTTTATGTATTTTATTCATATTTTCTGTAATAATACCACTGATACCAGGAAAAAACCTCGATGTCAATTACTAATCCATCTTTCTCTTTTTTATAAAACAAGTATACTTGATAGACAATCTTTTTTTCATACAAATGTTAAAAATAAAACAAATATCTTCCATAGTGAGATTTCTTTAGTGTACGAGGAAGTATTGAGGTTATGCTTCATCATATACAGATTAGAATCCCTGCCAGGGGATAAATGTTCTGAAATAATTTTTTTCTTCTTTTTCTTGTATCTTTTTTTTTCTGTAGAAATCTTGGTTGCAATCTCATTACAGAACTGAGCTTTGGAACATTTCAGGCCTGGCATGGAATGCAGTTCTTACACACATTGTAAGTGAACTAGAAGATGAATAGGTATAAAAAAAACGATGTGTAAAAACATGATACAGTTACTGGTTAGCAGCGGGTAAGCTCAGTATGAGCTCTGAAAAATTGTGCTAAGATCCATTTTTTTGCGATGAGGAAACGAAGGTACAGAGAGAGGGGCCAGGAGACGTGTCTGAGTCATACATGGCAGGCTCCGCTTTCCTGATCTTTCGCACAGGCAACAACCGCACTCCAGCATGTAACACCCACGCCAGCATTGTCACGGGGATCCACGAACGTGACGCTGTCCATGGTGGGTGGGCCTCACAGTTCCACTTCTGAACCTGTTTCCTGCTCTGGGAACACAGCGCTGAAAGAACTAGGTTTAGCACAAAGTTCTCCAGGAAGCAAATGGTGTCGGTGCTTCCTCAGCCATCAGCTTCTTTTAAATGAAAGGAGTTCTGAAAACTTGCCACAGGGATCTTCTCTCCCAATCACCCAGAAAAATACCTTTCAAACTGTGTTCACCTCTGATGTGAATTATCTGTGAGCAGTAGGAACCTTTGAGGAATGGAAAAAGATGTTTGTGTTAAGCTGTTGTGTGCAAAATAGTCATAAAGAAAATACATTGCTGTAGCCTCATTCCATATACTTTCTTTCCTGACTATCCAATAAGGAATGGGGCTTTTCCTCCCTTTTGCTTGAGTGCTCTGTGGCACAGCCGAGTTCTCTGTGACACAGGCAAATCACTGGGTTTCATAGTTTTCAGTGAATGAATCTTGTGTTTCTTTGGCTAAATTTTTCCCTAAGACTTATTCTTTGTGATGCTGTTAGACTTGGAATTGTTTTCTCAATTTCATTTTTGGATTGTTCACTGCTAGTGTACAGAAATACAGCTAATTTTTGCTTACTCATTTTGTCTTCCACATCCCTGCTGACCTCATTGATTAGTGCTGATGGTTTTCTTCTAGATTCTCAGGAATATGTCTCATGAGCCTCCGGTTTCCCAGGAATGTGTTGGAGCCTTTCAAAGTCTCTGTGAACATCTCCTCCCTCAGCTTGTCCTTTTAAGCTTTCTGGTTGGACTATTTTTTGTCCACTGCCTCACACACCTACCACATTAAACCATTTACCTGTAATTGTTTTAAAAAATGCCCCCCTGAGGAGAGGATTTTAGCACTAGGCAGCTCCCAGTCAGGTCAAAGGCAAGCCTTTCAGGTAAGGTCCTCCAGGGCACCACAGACAGTAACACGGAGACAAGTCTTTGGGAAGGAGGCTCTGAAGGACCTCGGGCTGTTTCTCAAAGCTACCCCCGGACAGAGAGCAAAGGTCTAGGAGAAGTTAAGGCAACACAGGTCTCACTGTTTGTAGAGAAATTAATGTTTTTCTTGAATAAATGCTCCCCACATTGCTGTAAGCCCACTGATTAAATATCCAGAGTTTGGAAAAAGCTGGTTTGGCCATTTCTGCTAGCTTTTTGTTGTTGTTGTTGCTTTTATAGGATAAATTTTCAGATGTCCTTACTCCATCATTTTCACTGATTCTCCTGCAACATGGTTTTAAATCTCTAAAGTCTCAATGACCACAGGCTAATTGGATATTTAAGCATGGGAGATGATTAGGGAAAAGGAATAAGAAGAGAAAATGTAATTCTCATAGAGGTTTCCCAGATGGGTAGATCAAGTTTGAAAAGCTATTTCTGTATTTAGTGCTCTCAAAATTGAGGTTAAAGTAAAAGCTGTCTTAAATCCCTTTCTTCCATACAAGTTAAACCCAGGCTTTGGAACCAGAACTGAGTTCAGACTTCAGTTCTGCTTCTTAGTACTAGCTTGATGATTTAGGACAAGTTATATAACCTCTCTTTACCTCAGTTTCCTCACTTGTAAAATGGGGTAATAATAATAATAATATCTATCACAAGGTTATTGTGAGGATTCAATGTGAAAAGCTGATCACAGGTGCCTGACAGCCCAATAGGTATTAGTTGTGATAATAATATTCTGCAAAATGTACTAATGATTCTTGAGTAGAAGTTATTTTTCAAGAAGATTTTTCCTTCCTGTTTTTTTTTTTCCCTTTGGTCTGTTGTTCGTTTTAAAGAATTGAGAAGAAAATCTCAGCATTTTGGAATAAAAATTTGCATCAAAAATGAATTTGTTCATTTTATTGATGTGTAAGCAAAATGTTATTTATTTATTCAAAAAACTTTTATTAAATACCTAGTAAACATCAGGCACCATGTCAGGCACAGGAGTGACACTGACAGTAAAGTGTGGTCCCTGCCCTCAAGGAGCTGACAATCCAGGAGACTGACAAGTGAACAACAGGTGATTGCGTGCAGTGTAGACAAGGCTGTGACGGGAGCAAGGGTTTTACCATCTCCTCTCAGGTTTACCCCTTTCTCTTTGGATCCAAAAGCAAGGAACTGGTCCTGCTGTCAATGCGTGGTTTAAACTGTGGAACTGTTTTAATTTCCAGAACTGAAAGAAAAGCACCTTGAATTACGGAGGACCTAGGAATACCATTTCCTACAGAGCAAGGGGATTTCCTCCCAGCATAGTCACTTTGTGGGATTCTCAATCTGAAAAGTTTTTGCTTTCCACTTTTTTCCGTGTTTTTCTCTTTCTCTTCTCCCCTTTATCATCTAGAGACCTATGTAGGTAGTTCCCAAAGTAAGAGTGCTTTACAGATTCTAAGTGTGATTTATAGGTAAAGACAGATAACGAATTTTTTCTTTTAACCTTTAAGTCCTATACCAAAAAAAAGAAAATGAATGTGCAAGTTTCGTGAAATGCAGATAATTTTAATTTCATTGCATTTTTTCAGAAACCTCAGTCATAATCCTCTGACAACGGTTGAAGATTCTTATTTTTTCAAATTGAGAGCATTAAAATATTTGTAAGTATTGCAACAATCTCATGGTTTATGAGATGATTTCTGCTCTTTTACTTTAATCGAAGATTAAGTATTTTGCATTTTGGCTAAAAAAGAATTTTAATTTTACCTGGGTTATTGAAATGAGTTTTGGGCAAAGAAAAGATTAAGAAAGAATGTACATGTGCAAGACAAGCTATCAGTCAAAGAGAGTGGTGCTGAAGAACGCACATAGATATGGAATGTGTAGATGCATGTAGAAATATAATTTATCCGAGAAAGCAAAGAGGAATAAGGTGTATTTAAAAAAATAATAATAATCTAGAGTGGTAGGTACAGGTGAGAATGAGAAGCAGGGTGATGACAAAAAAGATCGTAGTGTTCAGGGCCAAGGTCGTTAATTTGATGATGCAAATAAATTTAAATTTCTTCAGTAATTTCTCTCTGGAATTATCATGTGTGGCAGGTAAACTCGAGCTGGCTACACAGAGAAGCCAAAACTGAAGTAATAATGTGTCGTTAAGTATTTTTTTAAGTATAGGGCTTTTGTCTTTGGGTTCGTATCATAAACGTTTGTGCTTTTTCCTTCAGAGACATGGGAAAAACCCAAGTGACACTTAAAACAGTTGAGAGCATCGTCATGATGAGCCCCAAGTTAGAAAAACTGTAAGTTGATTTTTCTTATATTTATTTTCACTTAGTTGATTTTTTTAAAGTTTCATTATTTTATTAAGTCAGGCTTATTGAAGTATGATTTTCATGTAACAAAATTGGCTTTCTAAGTGTACAGTTTGATGAATTTTAACAAATGTATAATTATGTAACCACCACCATTTGAAATGCAGAACTCGTGTTGTCTCCAAAAAGGCCCCTCATGGCCGTTTGCAGGCAAACCCCTCCTCCCACCACCAGCCCCTGGCCACCACCAGTCTGATTTTCGTCCCTGCAGTGTTTGCCTTTTCCAGAAGGTCTTATCAGTGAACTCATATCGCATGTAACCTTTTGTGTTTGGCTCTTTTGACTTAGCATAATCTTTTTGAGAGTCATCCGTATTGTCACAGCTGTCCCTCCTTTTTACTGCTGAGCAGAGTTCCATAACAGTCATCAATTAACGAACATTTGAGTTGTTTCTAGTTTTGGCTATAAAAAGCTATGATAAACGTTCACATGCAGGTCTTTGTGCTGGGTATGTATTTAACTTCTGAAGAAACTGCTAAGCTGTTTTCTAAAGTAGCTGCACCATTTTACATTCCAGAAGGCAGTGTATGAGAGTTGGCTGTTGCTCCACATCTTCACCTGATCCTTATATTCAGTGTTTTACAAATGTTAGCCTTTCTTGGAGGTGTGTGGTTGTGTCTCATTGTGGTTTTAATTTGCATTTCTCTAATAGATCTCTAATCTCTGATGATGTTGTCTATACATGTGCACACATCTTCTTTAATGTCATGTCTGTTCAAATCTATTTTTTAATTGGATATTTATCTTACTGTTGAGTTTTAAGAGTGCTTTATATATGCTGGAAAAAGGCCTTTCTCTCAGATATGTGTTTAGCAAATATCCTCTCTCAGGTTATAGCTTGTCTTCAGTCTATTAAAAGTATCTCTGAAGACCAGACGTCTTTAATCTTTGAATTTTGATTAGCTCTGGTTTTTCTTACAGGTTTGTGCCTTTTTTGTGTCTTATCTAAGAAATCTTTGTCTGGGAACCCATTGCCAGTCCAAAGTCGCAAAGAATTTTTTCTCTTTTTTTTTTCTTTCAATCAGTTGAATACTTGTTGGTTAATTCATTTAGGTCTATCTATGATCCATTTTTATTAGTTCCTTTTCACATATAATGTGAGGTAAGGGTCAAATTTCATTTTTTATCTTTGCAGTTTAAAAAATGTTTCTGTAGGGCTTTCTGACAATTTATTAGAAACCTTACTGCACTGTAAATTGTGCCATACCCCTCCAATATGGTAAGCTAACAGAAATTTGGTATTATGCTAACTGATGGCCTTGCACAAGATTAGTACGGGAAAGGCCGCTGCATTTAGCAGTCTGCTCTCGCCATTTTTGTCAGGTCAGCTGAGAAATGACTGTCTTCCCCTCACCGTCAGATCTACTGGCCACTGCTCTAGCCTCGTCTTCATCAATGTCCCACAGCGTCTGCCAGTCAGTCTGTCTCTTGTCAGCTACATGCCTTCCTCTCTGGGTATCCAAATAATTTCCCTATATACTTAAAATACTAATAGCACACTGAAGAAATTCCTATGCATAATGTTATCTAATGAAGAGTTGATATTCAAATTTCCTCAGTTGTCTCCATTATATCATTTATTTGTAACAGATCAGTGTCACCCAGTTCTAATCCCTATCAGCTTCATTCTAGGCCTACGATACCCACTTCCATTCTTACCCTACTGTTAGGCATCTCTGTCCTCCTGTTTGTTTACAGTATTCAAGAACAGCGGTTGGCCAGCTCATCCCTACCCAACTTCACAGGCCATATGTTCCAAGAACTCCTTTTGCACAGCCCTGTGGGAGGCCTGGGCCTGCCTCTTCTACCTAGTCAAGTAACTCCTTTCCCACTGATTTAATTCTCCGTGTTTCAATTTATAGGATTTTACCTAGCCGTATGGCCTGCTGCCTCTGCCAATTTAAAAGTAATATTGAGGTTTTCTATAATACAGTCAAGCTGCATTGTGACAGTGAATGTCTGACAAACATCGCATATTGTGGTGAGTTACCATTACCCTATGATGTTTTATTAATGTTTTAACTATTAATTTTTAAACTAACGGTGTTAATTGCATTATTTTTATCAATTCATTAAGAGTTCAACTCCCTACATTTCTAAGAACTACTCCTTTGCTAAAAGTCAGATTCTCAGTTAACTTATTAAGCTAACAGTGACAGTGATCCACATACTCAAAGGAACAAGAGAAAGGAATGGAAGGGGAAAGAATGAACATTAGTGGCCACATCCTGTGTACTGTGCTCTCTGCCTGGTGCTTAAGCCCTGAATGAGAACTTACTCACACAAGTATTACAGTTCACAATCTGATTTTATATGCATTAGGTCTCACGTGCCCTTTGTCTTGTAGGACAAGTATAGATATATTTTTGTTTATTTTGTTTTTGCAATTTTTATAGAGGAGTACAAGTAGTGCTATTTTATGAAAGTTTTCTTTGGAACCTGAGAGTTTCTGGTTCTATAACCAGAAGCTGCTGCTCAGCCCACTTAATGGATGGGAAGGCTCTTCTGTTCTTAGACTGTCCAACTCTAAATTTGCTCTGAACTCAAGCCTTTCTATCCCCAAAAACACTCAGGTGCTTTTAAGTATTTTTCTATGTAGAAGGTTTTATTGGCACTAATGTGATGACTTCCAAAATATGCTTTCATGCTCAGATAGCTTGAATACAGGTCTCTGGGGCACATCATAAAGTGATCTGGGGCACATCACAAATAATATTTTGCTTCTTCTATAAATACAATGTTGCTTATTTAAAATAAAAACTTTTTTTGCCAGTTATATCATTCCCTTCTCCCACTAAAGGTGGGCAAAACAGGCATTTTCATTCTACTTCTATAGGTGAGGAAAAATGAGGTCCAAGTGTTATATATTGTAGCCTAGTGCTCAGGTCTGCTAGCCTCGGTTTGGGGCTCTCTGCAAGCCCATGCTCCTCCTTCCTCACGACCCTTACCTCCTCCTCTGACCCTCACCACCACCACCAAAAATACTTGTAATTCTGGAAAATAAACCCAGCTGGCCAGTGAACTTGTGCAGGTGCCCTTGGCCTTCACGTAGTCAGAAGCTTTGGATGGTTCCCCAAGTAAAGCTGGAAATACTAGAAATGAAATTAAATGAAAGCAAAGCAGGCATCTGAAAAAATTTTGTTTTCTCCCTTTTGCATTTTAGGACCTCAAGTATTGTTCCATTGATTAATTGAATGTTCCACATTGACATAACAACCTGACAGCTCTCTTAACCCACACCCCAGATCCCTGCTCAAATTTAAGCAAAGAGCCAGGGTAGACATGGTGTTTTTTAGTTTTTGTTTTTTCCCCCTGTATAGAGCCTTCTCTTATGGGGGCTGGGATATATGGAAGCAGGGACCAAGCAAAGGAATAGGTGCATAGGTGGAGAAGGGCATATGTAGAAGAGAACTTGTTTGCAGTGGGTGGTGGTGTGCTCATCTGTGATGGTAGCAAGAACAGGAACACACTGCAGAGGTGGAGAGAGAAAGCTGCACACTCCCCTTCCATCTGAAGCGTTACAGGATGGGGTATGTGAATGTGAGGAGTCACTGTTAGATCTGCAGAGAATCTAGCTGAGGGCGAGTATTTGTCTTCCAGCGTTGGCTTTTCTTGAGCACAGGACAATTGGCCGTTGGGGACCAATGGAATAATCCTGCACGTAGTACTGTATTTTGCACTATGGAGTGTTCCTAGCAGGAAATGGCTCTTTCAAAAGACATATTCCTCTCGTTTTGTTGTTGCCGACCATAGGTTTAAGTTTGTATTTATTTTTCTCCAAATCGAACCTCAAATGTTTGTGATTCCTGATCTGTTTGAGTGAGATATATGGCTGTGGACTGACAAAAAGCTGTCTCATCAGTCTTTCATTATCAAAAGCAGTCTCTCCTTTTTTTTAAACTGAGGTATCATTGATATACAATCTTATGAAGGTTTCACATGAGCAACATTGTGGTTCTGACATTCACCCATACTATCAAGTTCCCTCTGCCCACCCCCAACCCCATTGCAGTCACTGTCCATCAGCGTAGTAAGATGAACAGCAATCTCTTCTTTCTGACAGATGACGGAACATCTATAGGGGACCCAGAAGGGTCGTTCATGAAGGCATTACAATCCCGGAAGAAGAGTAGCAGCCCTGAGCTGACTATCGAGCCAGAGAAGGCCGCCGCAGACAAAAATGCCATCAGTTTGTCAGCCTTCAAAAGTGAGCAAGAAGACTTTAGCAAGGAAAGTGCACTTAGCTACATATCATCTTATTTCTCTGGACAGATGGAAGGTGCAGAATCAGCATTATTACAATTCATTAAAACTTACAAACTTCTTTCAAACTTACAAGGAGGAGATGAGCCTGTGGGGCATTTGCGAAACAACGCAGAGAACACTTCTCTTCCACCTATATCCAGCATTTCAGCTGACAAAAATAAACAGAAAATAATCTCTGTTCTGGAAGATATCATAGATGCCATGCCTCTATGTTCCAAACTTCTGAGTCCCAGATTTAACCCCCAAATCTCCACCAAAACATTGGAAACTGCCCTATTACAAGAAAACAGCCCACCAGAGATTCAGAGAGTAGGGAGGAGGCCGGGGCCTTTGAAGGTGGTCATCAAGGGCCCAAAGGGCATTCGGGAGAGGCGACGCAGACAAATGAGGAAGGCAGGCATCAACGGGAAGCAGAGGGCCCAGCTCCTTGCGGAGAGCACGGCCGAGAAAAAAGGGCTCACGACGGCATCCCCAAGGGCGCCGGAGCAGCCTCACGTGGAGCAGCCCCCAGGGAGACCGCAGGAAGCTACTTCAGCACAGAGTCTTCATTCCGAGGGGAACAGGAGGCAGCCGTCCCTTCTGTCCAGTACTTGATGGGCAGGCCTCCTGCTTCCAATACTCCAAAATCTCTACCTGAGATTAAACCAAAATCGAAAGACCTAGCTGACAGTATTTTTGTTTTAGAAGCTGCAAGTGCTGGAATGAGAAATATGAAGGCTTCTGAACCAACCTCACACTTAAGAGAAAAGTACCTCTTTCCTGAATCTTTGCGGCAGGCGGGCCACAAAATCCTCAAGGCCAAAATGAGTAGACAGTTCAGCAGTAAAGGCTCACAGAATAGCCCGATGGTTGTGAACAAGCCTCCATTCACTGCAATGAGCCTTATAAACTCCCCTTCACAAGAGGCTTTTTCATCGTCAGAACTGACTTTTCAGAAAAATCATTTTCCAGATTTATTTTCTCTTTTGGATCCAACTCTCAAACTGACCGCGGAAGCACAACAGGAACACGACAATGTGGGCGCTGACTTACCCTCCACATCCACAGCCTTCCCTTTCCCAGGGAGCTCATCTCCAGGTGACCACCCCGAAGCTCAGCTAAACGAGCAGCTGCGGTCCCTCATCACCGACAGTGATGTGAGAAGGCTCATTTCTCGTGTTTGCTGGACTTTGAAAATGGGCTGCTCGGAGACCCACCTGAAACCAGCCTGTGCCAAGCTCATCTTCCAAACCGGCCTCCTGATGAAGCTTCTCAGCGAGCAGCAAGAAGCAAAGGAGCCCAGGGCAGACTGGGATACAGACCAGTGGAGAACAGAAAACTACATCAATGAGAGTCCAGAAGCCCAGAGTGAACAGGAAGAGCAGGAGATCCATGAGGTGAGGATAACTCCCAAAACATGGCCCCCAGCCTGTTGGTCAGTTTGGGACATGGCATTGAAGCACCCCGGCAGGAAGTCCGCGGCCCCTAGTCGGTGTCTTGTCTTGGCCTGGGCCTTTGGGGAAGACAGGGATCTCCCACTGTGCTCATGTAGAGAATGATGCCACAACTGCTGGGGTAGGCGAGCACGGGACCTAACACCCAAGGGAAACCAAGAAAATGCTGATTTATCATTAGCATTAGATTTGGTATGTTCTTGAAAAACATTTACGCTGCTTGAATGAAATAATGAGATGTTATAAGAGCTTTTATCCTTTCCACCTCTTTGTTTTTGAAAAGTCTTTTTCCATTATTTATTCAGGTCCCGAAAGTTCTGGTGCATGGGTATCGAATCGAAGTCATCTTGGCATTGTCAGTGACAGGAGCAGTGCTGGTGTTGATTATAGCTTTCTGTCTCACTAAGGTAAGGACAATTAATTCAGGCTTCCAGAGGATAGTCTGTCTTTAGATTCAGAGTCCACAAACTGAAAATCAAAGCCTCTCTCTCACCTCTTACTACTTGATATTCCTTTTTAGTAACCAGGACCGACATATACTTTATTCTCTTCCTGCAAAGTATATGCCAGATACTTTTAAAGGAACCCCCCTCACCGTCGATCTCTGTGGAACTGACACCAGATAATGAGCCATTAGACTGTTTTGAGAGGTTTAAGAAGGCCAGAGTTGACATGATGGTAAAATATCTTCAACTCAAAACTAAGTCGATTTGACACCAGTCATTCCCTTTCTACCACTGATTTCTTTCCTTGTTGACTGGAATAATGAGGGATGTGTAATCTCCACCCTCATGAGCGATCAGTCACCCTGGAAGAAAGGACACGGCTAAAAGATAAAAGTGTGATCTTGTTGATTCATTAGATTTACTTAGCAACTTTCTTCCCCATCACGTAAGGCATTGTGGAGATAGGTAAAGTCTGATTACTGCAGCCAAAAGCCCGTGTCTGGGTTTCTAAAGCACTTGGTATTGACGGTCCTTCTGGAGCTGGCTTGCCTGCCTGCCTTTTGTGCAATAACGGAATGGTTTGTTACTTTTCCCAACAGGCAGGGCTGACAACAACAGAGTGACTTAATTAGCCGGTAATCCTGACTGTACCTGACGAACCCAACCTCATTTCCTATATGTACCTTTTCTACTGTCGCGGCAGCCTTCTTTTCAGCCAGAGAAGCTCCCCAGGATGCCCAGTCACATGCCCGTTCCTACTTTTGTCTGTTCCTTTGCCCATTTAAAATTCCCTTGTTTCGCCTTGTAGAAGTCCCTTGAGTCTCTGAAAGCCAACTCAAGTTCATGTTTCTTCATGAACCCTTGCCTAAATACTCCAGTCCTCCTGGTCCTAGTCCTTCTGTGAGACTTGTTAACATTTCTTAGAGGCCATGGTGAGGCATTCCTCTCCCCTGCAATGTTAATATGATAAGCAATTTTTTAAACGGCAGCTCCTCAAGAGAGAAACACCAAGGTCAACACACGGTGGAGCAGAGCAGAGATAGTTATTTTTATAGGGTTATAACAATTTATTTTCTTTACTGATCAGAACACAAATGTTGAAATATTTTTTCATAAACATGGAAACATTATGTGAACTAAATATTTGAAAGTGCACTTCTGCCTTTTGTACAATAATATAATCATTCAGTCTAGGGCAATAGAAAGCAAACAAGACCACAGCCTTGAGGTCAAAACTTCAGAGTAGAGATATTTAAGGACCAAATGGCGTCCTGGCCTATCTGTCTTGAGTAAAACCTGACTGGATGGATGAACTGCTAAAGAGAAACTTGTATCTGCAGGTCGCTTGGTCAGGTTGCTTTAGTGTGCCACAGAGGCCTCTCCCTGGTTGTGTAGACACAGCTAGTCTGTGTGTGGAACAGATATATTTCTCACTGTCAAGTCATACTCTGGCATTCTGACTCTTTATCAATCCTGTGATACTAATCAGTTGAGATTGCACTGAGTGAGTTCTCTCTTGGAGAGTCTCTGAGCCTAGGAGAGTGGTAACTAGCATGGGGTCAGCTTGCCAAGGCCTCTGGGAAGGGAGTCATTTGCCGTTGCCCAGGCAGTGACCACTGTACCCCAGTTGGCAGAAGTCCTTTTGCTGTTTTGGAATTCATATAAGCTTCCATAGTGCTTTTAATGTCCATGTAGTTTAACCTTGCATTTATATATATGTCAGTATATATATGGTTTCATTGTTTCTTCTCCTCACTTAGATGATAAGCTTTTTGAGGACAGAGACCATGCAATGTTTTTCCTGTGGTAGACAGTAATGGTGTTCAAGGGGGAAAGAGCAGGCAATGTCAGTTCCACAGTAAGGAACAATGCCACCTAACAATGATCTGAAGTAGCCTACGGAGTCCAGCAATAGACTGACCCATGTGTTCCTAGGACTTTTGAAATGTCACCTTTTCATATTCTCATCGGTGGAAGAATTTAAATAAATGGTAATAGAACAGCTCCCTAACTATATGGGGAGGAGGGAGAAATAACAGCAGATCTCTATTTATCACCTTAAATAAACATATTTCAACAAAAAGAAAAGAAGAATCCATGATCCATGAAAGTATTAGAAAAAAAATAGAAGCCATAGCAATATTTTTATATCTTGTGGTGGGGAAGAGCCTTCTAAGCCTGAGATGACAAGCAGATGTCTTTGATAGATTTGATCACCTTGCCTGCGACACCATTCGTAAACAGTACTGATTTATGCCAAACTTCAGACTACGTCTGCCATACATTTTCTGATTTAATTTCCACACTCCTGGGAGGATGGTATCACCGTCTCTCTTTCACAAAGGAGATCAACTTAAGGCTCCAAACAAAGGTAGAACCCAGTGGTGCTGAACTGCAACGTCTGTGCTCCTTCGCCCACTGTTGTTTTTCCTCCTTGAAGATAAAAACCCTGAGAAATATTTGAAACATTGAAGTTCAGTGAAAGCCACTGAAACGATTAGTATATTTAATGTAAAAGTTTTCTAAATCTAGGGGAAAAGACAAATGATCCAGGGGAGAGAAGGACAATGGCAAGAGCAGGAGGCATGCCGGCCCCACCGCCAGTCCCTCCGCAGGGCCCGGTTGGCGCAGGTTTGCAGGAAGGCCTCTGCCACCTGACGGTATAAAAACAGTGTCTGATATTTTCTTCTGGTTAACATGTGTTGTTGCATTTTTTACTCCATCTAGAATTTGTTTTATTTGCTGTTCAGTGAGGTTGAGGCAGAGAATTTAACTTTTTCTCCCACATGAAGATCCAATTGTTTTAAAATCCTGTATTGAATGCTTCATTTCTTCTTCACTGATCAAAAATACTGTCTGTATCTGGACTCTGTTCTGTTGATCCAGTTACTTTTCTTGTACTAGTAACACACTATTTAATTCCAGGTGCTTAATAACTTATTTTGACATCTGATAGAGTGAGCTCCTGCCCTTTGATCTTCTTCATACATTTCATAGCTTTTCCTTCATATTTTCTAATATTTTCCAGAAAAATACTAGCTGGCTAGATTTTAATTTAAAAATTATCATGGGATTTGAATAAGATTGCTTTATATTAGTAGGTAAATTTGAGGAGAACTTATATCTTTACAACAATTTAGGAATGTGGTATCTCGGGTCATGTATTCATGTCTTCTTAAAGTCCTCCAGAAGAGTTTTAATGTTTTCATCACATAGGTCTTAGACGTTTTTTGTTAAGTTTACCCTGAGGTACTTTATGCATTTTTGCTGATGTAAATGGGGTTTTCTTCCATTTTAAAATTAGTTATCCATGGTATATAGGGATGCTTTTGAGGTTTGTATATTGATCTCTTGATTTTGTATCTTAGTGAATTCTCATATTATTTCCAGTAAAATTTTAGTTGATCCTCTTGGGCTTTTTAGGTAATTCATCGCTTCAAATGCAAATATGTTTGTCTCTTCCTTTACAATACTTCACTTTTCCTATCACATTGATTAGGACCTCCTCAACAATAATGAATAGTCGCAGTAGTAATAGGCACCCTACTCTTGTTCTTTTCTTTTTTCCACTCTTGTTCTTGAATTTAAAACAGTGATGCTGTTTAGGATCCTTGCGGATAATTTCTGTTCCTAGTTCCAAGAGTTTTTATTAGGGATTATCTGTTGAATGTTATCTAAAACAATCAGTGAAATATATTGCAAGCTACCTGCACGATCTCAAGTTAGGTACTGTGGAGGACTCCAAGGACAGTTAAATAGAACAGAATTCCTGTCCCCAAAACCGTTATCATCCCACTGGTAGATGAGATTTAAAATAAAAAGATGAATAAAGATTTGGAAATAGTGGTCATCATGATAGATAATCATATCATGTTTTCTTTCAAAACAGATGTGCTCCCGTAGAAGAGCAGCGCTGGATGAAGAAGAACGCTCAGGGTAAATATTGATCTGGCTGTGTCAAAGTAGAATTTTAGAACTAGAGGAAAGCTTAGAACTCATCTGTTTCAATCACGTCATTTCACGGTGAGGAAACCATCAAAGGCAGGAAGAGTACTTACCCTACTGCCTCTCAGAAGCAGCTCCCCAGCCAAAGCTGAGTTAGAATGCGACTGGCACAGACGCATCTGCTGTCACGAGGCCTGGAAGGAAAGCGACTGGAGGGGGAAAGGTTATGGTTGTACCTCTTCCTGCTGGGGGTGGACATGCGGCCTTGCCAGAGGACTGCTCAGAGGCTCTGGGGAAAGGGCAGAGAAGGCCACGTGGTCCTGGATGCTAGTCTCCTTCAAAGCTGATGGAAGGTCGAATATATGAGCCCTTCCTGTCAATCATCCCTTCGCATCCTACTGGCTTTCGGGTCCCCAGTGTCTGTTGCCTTTAACCAAACCTCACAGAATTTTAACTGGGAGAAACCTTGTTCAGGAGTTTATCTCTACTTCTTACAATAAACAAATGGAGAAGGAGAAAAGGAAATGATCTTGCCCCATGGTCATTCTGAGAGCGAGTTGCAGAAAGAAGACGGTTCCTTCCCACTGGGGACTTCTCCACTGGTCATTGTGCTTGGGCTGTGAGCTCCATTTTATGACATGACCCACTACACGTACCATACAGGCATAAGTAGTTTCTAAAACAAACTTATTATGCACTCTGATTTTTTTCTATTCCATTTGTACTCAAAAGAATATTTTGTGTTTCAGTGCTGGTCATGACCTTTAAGCTGATTTCACAACCCATTCACTTGGCAGTGAGAGTCTGACACGTGAAAGTTAGTGAGTTAGTTGGACTCAGCAATAAGTTGGTGTGATTCAACCTGTAGGAGAAAGCAGTAGGGAAACGGAAGCACCTTCTCCCCCACCCACCAGCAAGTGACACATGTGAGACTGAGTCCAAAGGATACTGGTGTAAAATGCCTCTGGAGAGAGTGAAACGCTTCTGCCTGGTGTGCTTGAGCCGTTCGCTTACTGCACAAGGGCACTTGGCCAGTGGCCAAGAAGGTGTGTGGGGCTGAAATCCTGCCTACACTCCATGCCAAGCCACATACAAAGGTCTCCCCAGGGACACTGTGGGGCTATAAGGGACAGATACGGAGAAGTTCTGAAGCTCAGCATGCATGGAATGATTTTCAGGATCCCAGGTCTGTAGTGATTTTGCTTGTGATGATGGACTGAGGTACCCATTTGGTCCTAATAAGTCAGAGATACACATTGTGAGAGACATGAAAAATAGCATGAATCACTAATTATTATCTGTGTGTGTGTTTTCCTCTAAGGGGCTTCTTTCCACTTCCTGATAAACCCTCAGAAGAGCGTAAGAATCAGGTAAATTTGAGGAGGATCAAGTACTGTGCTGGAGAAAGCAGGGGATGAATGGAATTAATGCCTCCTTTCTATTTTTTTTAGAAGGCCTTTTCCTGGAGAAGGCGGCTTTGGCTCAGGAATATGTACAGAACCGTCAGTCCCTCACGTGAGAAAAACCTGACGCAGAAGCTACTTGAGAGGGATGGAAGGTAAAAGATTAGGGACAATTTAAAATTCTTACCTAAAATGAGGTAATAACAAAAAGTTTTACTATTCCTTTTAAGAGTAAAAGATTTGGCATTATTCTTCTTGTCCCAGGGAGCTCAGGGAAGTCGTAATAGAGAGGAATGTGACTTCAGGGTTGGGTGACAAAGGGAAGGGAGCGAAGCGCAAGATACCGGCACAGAGGAAGCCCCAGCCTACCCCGGGCCACCTACAATAAAATGTGTAATTCTCTCTCCTTGAAATGTGTAAGCTCATAACCAATCCTGGCCGTCTGGTAAGGAATTAAAGTATAAATTCTTAAATACTTACGTGCAAATAACAGGTGCCATAGGCATGAACAGCAGGGCTGCGGCCAGAATCCCTCACTGCAGCCACTCCTTCTGCAGAGGTAATGCGGGCAAAGAAGGACAAATGACGTGTCCCTCCCTCATTTCACCAATATCATCAGTTCCTGGAAACTGGGAAACATATCATCCTCGAGGAGTGTAGATTATTAAGTCAAGGAAGTTTCTTCTGGGGCTCTCTCTCCCCTGGTTCATCAAGTACCAGTTCTTTACAACCTCCTGACCTCTGGCCCACAGAGTATCGCCCACTTCTGGCCCCTCTCACAGGGTCCTTTGGAGGCCAACATGCAGCCTGTACATCTGCCGCCACAGAGGAGGAAAGAATGGCTTCCACCTCCTTTGTACCCTTCGGATTTCACACAAGTAAATTTTATTGGTGGAACCCTGCTGTCAAGGGAATCTGTGAAATGTTCCTGGGCTTCCAGCACCTGCAGAGAAGGCGGTAGAGATTGGTGTCAAGAGCCAACCAGTGCCACTCAGCATCCTCCATATTGCAGACACGGTGAGAAGCCCCGCCTGTACTCGCAGGGATCATAGCATCCTTTTTTTTTGTAGGCTTAATGGGTGTTCCAGTCTTGGTAAAAGTCAGAAACCTGAAAGGTGTCATTCTAGCTGGAAAAGAGATGAGGTGCTGGATGCTGGTGACATGCACTTATCCCCGAGGTGACTGGAGAAACACTTTAAGTTTGTGAAAAATAAACTTTTTTCAGGAGTTATCCTGAAAGATAATAACTAAAGTAAGTAAAAGGCTAATAAAAGACACCTTCCCTTGTCAAAAACAAACAAATCAGAGACTATTTTATGCTGTAATGACAAATTTCAATCAGTGTTATACTATTGCAATGGTATGGGGGAAAGAGTCCATCATGAACTGAACTCAAGTGGGATTTGCACAGAGGTGGTATTTTAAAAGGGACTGAGAGCACAGGGCAAGGTTGAACTGAGAAGAGGGCACAGAGCAGCCAGGCTAGACTCTGTTCAAGGAGCGTGTGTCACCTTCCAAACCCACAGACCCACTACAGCCTAACACATCTTTTTCTGTACCTCAAAGGTTCCTACTGCCCACAGATAATTCACTTCAGAGGTATATACTTTTTGAAAAATGATTTTCTGGGTTCCTGGGAAGAGAAGAGCCCTGTGGTACGGTTTACAAGGTGTATGAGTGTGTATACAAGCATTTACGGGGTGTGTACCTCCTCACTCCTCCTGATGGGACTGTTTCTTATGGCCCCTCAGTGGTACCTCCTGGCCAGAGAAGGCCGGTGGTACATACACACATGGCTGAAAACATACTTCTGGCCCTTCTTGTATGTATACTGGCTAGTGGCTGCTCCTCCCTCTCCTGAGCCTTCTGAGAATCCAAGTTCTGCTTCTAAAGTGAGCCTATTTGCTCTCTCACCCCTGCTTATGAACCCAGTGAAGTACGTCACAGACAAATGCAGGTTTGGGTGGCAATAAAGCTGTCTGGAGCCTGATGGCTTAGTCTTGGTCCATAAGACACATCAAACTCCTCTGAACGTGGGCCTACAGAAATGAAGATTTTAAGTTTCATGTTTTTCCCTGATTGTCTTCCGGCTGAGCTCTGCTCTTACATACACCATCACAATTGGGAACAATATTTCCAGACATGCTAGTGAAGAATTAGATTACCAATCCCTACATTTATGGGCAACTGATTTTCAACATGGGCACCAAGACATTTCAATGGAGAAAAATCAGTCTTTTCAACAAATGGTGTAGGAATAAGTGAATAGTCCCATGCAAAACAATGAAGTTGAATCCCTACCTCACACCATATAAAAAAAGTTAACTCAATATGTATCAAAGACCTACAGGAAAGAGCTAAAGCTAAAACTCTTGGGAACAGGTGCAAATGCTCATGTCTTTGGCTCAGACAATGGTTTCTTAGATATGACATCTAATGCCTAAGCAACCAATAAAAAATAGACAAGGTGGACTTCATTAAAATAAAAAACTTTTGTGCTTCAAAGGGCTACTATCAAGAAAGTGAAAAGACAGTCCATTTCCTATTCTAATAGGAAAAATATTTGCAAACCTTAGCATATACCTGATAAGGTTCTAGTATCCAGGATACATAGAGCTCTTACAACTCAGTAATTAAAAAAGACAAGTAACCCAATCTAAAAATGGGCAAAGGATTTGGAGCCATTTCTCCAAAGATATAGAAATGACCAATTAGTACATGAAAAGATGCTCGACATCATTAGATAGTAGTGAAATACAAAACCATAGGGAGATACTACTTTACACCGAGTAGGATGACTGTAATTTAAAAAAAAAAGACTAGCAAGTGTTGACAAAGATGTGGAGAAACTGGAATGCTTATACATGGCTGGTGGAAATGTAAAATGGTGCAGCCCCTGTGGAAAACAGTTTGGTAGTTCCTCAAAAAGTTAAACACAGAGTTACCATGTGACTCGTGTATGTATGTGTGTACCCAAGAGAATTGAAAACATGTCCACACAAAAGCCTGTAGCTGAATGTTCATAGCCACATTATTCATAATAGCCAAAGAATGAGAGAAAAACAAATGCCTGTTAACAGATAAATAAATTGTGGTATTATCTATACAATGGAACATTATTGGCCATGGCATATGCCATCACATGGATGAACCTTGAAAACACACTAAATGAAAGAAGTTGGTCACAAAAGGTCACATATTGCATGATTCCAATTATACTAAATGTCCGGAATAGGAAAATCCATAGCTAATGGATAAGGGACTTCCTCACAGGGTGATGAAAGTGTGCTTGAATCATGTAGTAGTGATGTTGCACAACCTTGTAAATATACTAAAAACCACTGAAATGTATACTTAAAATGGTGACTTTTATGGCATTTGAAGTATATCTCAATAAACAATTGGAGAAAAGTGTGTGTTTGTGGAATCACTATGGGGGTGGCAAGTGGGTGCTGGTTCTTACTCTCAGGCCTCACTCCCTCCACAGAAAGGTACATGGAGTCAGCCACAGTGAGCTCTGACAACAAAGGGGAAGCTTCCTAAGACAGAGAAGGGAGAGACTTGTGCCAATAATTGTATGTGTCCAAACCAGTGAGACACAATGGGGTCGCCTTCTGTAATGAACGAGGGAGGCAGGTTTTTGACAAATGTCCTCTGTGAGGTCCCATCTCCTCGTGGACTCCAGGAGGCTGTGTAGTGAGGATTTAAGAGCAGGGCTCCAGAGTCCACCTGGCCTTGGTGAGCACACTGCTGTGGCCCCACAACAGTTCCCAAAGCTCATGGACTTCCCTTATCTGTGCAATAGGCATGGTGACAACACCCACCTCTTACGACCTTGACAAAGACTACATGAGATAATATAGGTAAAATGCTTAGTTGAGTGTTTAGCACAAAGTAAGTTCCCCATAAACATTAACCTCAACTTGCTACTGCAGTTGTTTTTATTATCATTGATAAGACTGCCTAGCCTCCGCATATGCAAATGTAAGAATGTAAGCAAAGGAGCAAAATTATGGCAACAGCGTAACCAAAATGGTTATCAATTATAAATGAATCCTAATCTATAGAAAGGTTTTAATGACAGAGTAGACTAGTTGTTAGAATAAGTGGGTCACTTAATGCCTAAAGAAATGCCACCAAACAGTAAGAAGCTTGTGTGATAAATTAGAGTTTTCAGCAATTCAAAACCAAGGTCAAGGTGAAGTCATGTTAACAGAGCTTTACCAGAATCAGGAGGGGACTTCAGGACCTAATGAGAATAGGACACGTAAATCAAGTGGAAACTAGTGCTAGAGGTAAGATTTTGAAGGAAAGGTATAAAGAAGGGAGGGAGGGAAGAAAGTTTAAAAATTTGCAACATAGAAATGAAACAAACTGCTACAGTCCCACTTCTGCTGGCTCAGAGCAGTGTTTCAAAATCTTTCTGTTCAAGATTTTTAAAACTTTGTGCTTTCATTTAGAAAACAATCTGAAAAAGATATACATATTATATACACATGTATATATGTGTATATGAGTAAGTGAAATAAACAAAAAGCATGGCCTAAGAGTCTGGGTGATGACCTCATAAAGTACCCCTGCCAAGTGATTGTGCTTCTGAGCCTGCGGTTTTCCTGAACATGAGGACTATCCAACTGGCAGTACATGCCATGTACTTTTTGGCATTCGAGGGCCACACAGTAGATATATACCTAAAGCACAGAGCAGGGCTGCATAAGCATAATCATTTCCAAGGGAAGGCCTCGTGACAATGACATCTGTCAAATCTTACCAAGGTTTTGCAGCAGTGTGTACAGAGACAGGTAGTGGGAGAACTGTGGTCACAGGTTCCCAGCAGTAAAATGACAATGACACCACCCACTGAACACCCACCATGTGTCAGGGGCTGCTCTAAGCACTTTACATGCCTTAACTCATTTACTCCTCCCAGCATTCCTACCCCCATTTTGTGGAGGAGGACATCAAGGTCAGAAAGGTTGAGTAACTGCCCAATGTTGAAAAGATGATTAATGAGAGACTAGGGAGTCTGGCTCCTGAGTCCACATTCTTTTTAAAAAAAATTATTCATTTATTTATTTTATTAAAGTATTACTGATATACACTCTTATGAAGGTTTCACATGAAAAAACAATGTGGTTACTACATTCACCCATTATCGTGTTCCCCCCACCCCACTACAGTCACTGCCGATCAGTGTAGTAAGATCCCACAGAGTCACTATTTGCCTTCTCTGTGTTACACTGTCTTCCCCAATTCCCCCCACACCACGTGTGCCAATCATAATACCCCTGATTCCCCTTTGGCCCCACTCCCCCCACCTTTGGTAACCGCTAGTTCCTTCTTGGAGTCTGTGAGTCTGCTGCTGTTCTGTTCTTTCAGTTTTGCTTTGTTGTTATACTCCACAAATGAGGGAAATCATTTGGCACTTGTCTTTCTCTGCCTTATTTCACCGAGCATAATACCTTCTAGCTCCATCCATGTTATTGCAAATGGTAGGATTTCTTTCTTATGGCTGAGTAGTATTCCATTGTGTACATGTACCACCTCTTCTTTATCCATTCATCTACTGATGGACACTATAGGTTGCTTTTCCGTATCTTGGCTATTGTAAATATTGCTGCAGTAAACATAGGGGTGTATATGTCCTTTTGAATCTGAGAAGTTGTTTTCTTTGGGTAAATTCCTAGGAGTGGAGCTCCCAGGTCAAATGGTATTTCTATTTTTAGTTTTTTGAGGAATCTCCATATTGCTTTCCACAGTGGTTGAACTAGTTTACATTCCCACTAGCAGTGTAGGAGGGTTCCCCTTTCTCCACATCCTCGCTAGCATTTGTGGTTCCTAGTCTTTCCTAGTCAGTTGGCCATCCTAACTGGGGTGAGGTGATATCTCATTGTGGTTTTAGTTTGCATTTCCCTGATAATTAGCGATTTTCATGTGCCTGTTGACCGTCTGAATTTCTTCTTTGGATAAGTGTCTGTTCATATCCTCTGCCCATTTTTTAATAGGGTTATTTGCTCTTTGGGTGTTGTTGAGGTGTGGGAGTTCTTTATATATTTTGGATGTTAACCCCTTGTCGGATATGTCATTTACAAATATATTTTCCCACATTGTAGGATGGCTTTTTGTTCTGATGGTGTCCTTTGCTGTACAGAAGCTTTTTAGCTTGATGTAGTCCTATTTGCTTATTTTTTATTTGGTTTCCCTTGCCTGAGGAGATGCATTCAGGAAAAAGTTGCTCATGTTTGTATTCAATAGATGTTTGCCTATGTTTTCTTGGTTTTATGGTTTCATGACTTACATTCAGGTCTTTGATCTATTTTGAGTTTACTTTTGTGTATGGGTTAGACAATAATCCAGTTTCATTCTCTTGCATGTAGCAACACCAGTTGTTGAAGAGGCTGTCATTTCCCCATTGTATATCCATGGCTCCTTTATCATATATTAATTGACCATATATGCTCAATAGAGGGCGCTGGGCCCTCTATTCTGTTCCATTGGTCTATGGGTCTCCCTGTTAAGTATGGCGTTGGCTGTGGGTTTGTCATATATGGCCTTTATTATGTTGAGGTACTTTCCCTCATCTCAGGGTTTTTTAGCGTCTATAATCCTGACAATTGTAGTTGAAGCTGGTTTGAAACTTCTGCTGGATTTCCCGTAACTGATCTGGCTGCTAATGCTGTTTGGTATTGTTCTGATTCAGTTTTTTTCTGCTTACCACTTTGATCTACAACTTCCCTCCACAGCCCACACAAGTCAGAGTTACCTTGAGTTCCTGTTTAGTTTCTCTCTCCCTCTCTTTCATTCCCATCCTTACAGATTTCAAGAACACTGCAGCGTTGACTCAGAAATTATTTTTAACTATGAGAAGAGGAGTTGTGCACTAGAGGGAATTGAGTTTGAGCTGTCTTGAACCATAATTAGTTCCCGATCTTGGCTGCTCATCAGAAACTTCACAGCATACATTTTTAAATTTGCAGATTCTAGGGCTCCTCCCAGACATGTGGAATCAAACTGAATCTTTATTTTTCAGATCCCCAGGTGATTCTATCGTCAGCCAGATTCGGGAACTACTGGATGCTCATTTCCTATTTCCTATTGTCACAGTCTCTTGGCTCATAACTGATGGTGGATTGTCATAGAAATTACTAGTCTTACAGACTGCCACACAAATCCACTTTGTACCAAATCTGGTTCCTATATGGCCAGTGCTTTCACTTCATGACGTTGCCTACATGTGCAAACAGAATAGGTAATTATATGATTACAGGCCAGTAATATAACCACAAATTATCCCAGAGATACAGCATTTAAAAAAGAAATCATACTTGAAAAACATCCTGTAAAAAAACCCATCAGGGTCCAGGGGATATCTTAATAGCTGCCATTCACAGAGCATTTAGTGTTGCCAAACATGTGCTAGGCACTTCATAGTACCTCAGTTATCCCTAGGAAGAAACTAAATTTCAGAAAGATCAAGTACCAATGTTGATAAAGTAACTTCTCCCAATCACTGAGTGTTTGACCATATACCAGGCACCAAGAACGTAGCAGTGGTTTCATAGCCACTGTCTGTTATCATCACAGTTTGTGCCAAACACATGAAACAAAGCATTGAATCTTACCACAGCCATTTGAGGGATATAACATTGTTTCCATTTTACATCAGTTCAGCTGCCCAAATTACATTTGGGTGCTTGAGACCTTATTTGAATCTTGTCACATCTGACTCCCAATCCACACAAGTACATGGGTGCCTCAAAGCTCAGTCCAAGGGAAGCTCCCTGGCCATTCCTGGGGAGCACTCTAAGTAGTGGGTGGGCGTTCTTTCTGTAACCCAATGTGCCCCACCCCTTTCAACATTCAGTACAAGGTTTCCCAAATGATCTCCATATTACAGTCTCAGGCACTTGCCCTGCAACTGAGAGGGGCCCAGGAAATCTGGAATTTTAACAATCGCACCAGGTGATCCTTACCAGGCAAAATTGAAAACACTGGTTAGGTACTTTTGGATGAGCAGAGGTTTGTTTTACAGACCTCTGAGTTGTGTGGCTGGCAACTGCCACTCTTCGGGGGAGGGCACAGCCACCAGCACAGCTTCTCACAGTGGCCTGTGGGGATATGAGGGAAGAGGAATGCTCCCTTCCTAATAGTGCTGCTCTGTTGCAGAGTTCTCTGAGATGTCTGCACTCCACTGCCTCTTCATATTTCATGGAGTTAGTGAAGAGCTTTGCATCTTTTACTTGCCCATCACCGTCTTCCTCTCTAGGCGTTAAGTTCAGGTGGCTGGGCCAAGAAACCACCTGTAACTAACACAAGAGGCTTTGCTGCCAAGAGTGACCCCTCTCCAGGCTGCAACGTGGAAAATGTCTCGCGTACAGTGTGGGAAACTGCGGAGTGGGAAGGGGCCTCCAGAACAACCAACCCGAACAGGATACAAAATGGAATGTACACTATGATTACAGCTCTGCTAAAATATATCTGCCGATGGACTAACACTGGCAATGAGTAAGCAAAAATGAAAACAGCTCTGTGATCCTGGGGTTAGAATGGGGATGAGCTTACTTTTGTTCTGTTTTTTACTCTTTCTCTAATGTTACTATATAGACCTAAAAATGAAAGGTATGTTTTTGAAATTTCTTAGTGTAGAAAACACTTCTCCCTAACATTTTTGTTTTGTAAGTCATTTTAGTTACTATGTTGATTTTGTACAGAAAATTTAGAAGCTAAGAATAACCATGTTGCTTAATATCACAAATATCCTAGTCTCAATATCAGATCAAATATATTACTATCAACATGGAAACCCATGCTTTTAACTTTGATGCCCAGGCAGGCAGAAGAGCATAGGGCCCAGAAATAGACATTGGAGTCAGAGAGACATGGGTTCAGAACTTAACTAGGTCTGTGATCTTGGGCAAGGTATTTATTTCCCTTTAGGCCACAGCTTCCTCAACTGTAAATTAAAGCTAATTAGTGACCAAATTTATTGAAAGCATTCTACATGCCAGGTTTTACTTCAATCCTCAATTTTATCTTATAGATAGTACTTTTATCTCTATTTTAAGCTAAGAAAGCTGAGTATTAAAGGAGAGAATTAATTTGCCTGAGGTCATCCAGCCAGTTTAAGTCACCAAAGGTTTTGGGGTTTGTTGCTTTTTCTATATTATGTTAAGGTTACGTTTTATGTTCCCATCTGCAATCCTGCAAGTTAAGCTCTCCCTCTTAGCTTCTGTGTCAGGGTGACGAGCCTTGGCTTTACTCTCTGTGCAGATAGCACAGCATAGCCACCTGCTTCTGAGATACCAGTGACTGTTTTCTCATCAGAACACGATGCCAGCATTTTGTTCTCTTATTTAGGGCAACAAGTCTGTATGTTGTCAGGTACAGTGACTGGGGTTTTCCTATGCACTGCCGATCAGAACCAATATGAATAATGGGAATCTTTTACCTAGACCACCTTTGAGATCCAATAATCTCATCCCTGGTGACTTATAAATATTCCAAAGAAACATAAGGTTGTAGGTCTGAGTATATGACTGGCTTAATTTTAATAGTGTAAAATTGCTAGTGACCTAAATTAATAGGAGGATAATTAAAAAATTGAAATTCTGTATAATCTGTTGGTTTATTGTGTACCATTAAAAATGGCAATTTTGAAGACTATGCTACAACACAGGAAAATGCATGCACTAGTCAGCTGCTGCTGCAAAACAACCTTGAAATCTCAGTCATGCAATAATAAGCATTAATCTCTCAAGCATTTGCAGGTCAGCTGAGTTTTTGCCAAACCAGTTGGGATCAGTTGAAGTTGGCTCCAGGCCATGAGCCACGTTCAAGCCTGCTTCCCATCTCTCATTCCTCAGTGACTGGTGAGCTGCCCGAGGCATAGTCCTCGCATGGCAGTAGTAGAAGCCCAAGAGAGCAGTCCTAATGCTGAAATGTGTAAAACCTCTGAGTGTATCACAACTACTAACATTTTATTGGCCAAATAAAGTCACATGGCCAAGCCCTCTTCAAAGGGGTAGGCAAATATACTACAGATCTAATGTTAGGAACTACAAAGGGTATAGGGATAGGGAGTGGTGAATTATTGGAAAAAGAATACATTCTACAACAATGCCTCACAAAAAGGTTAAAAAGAAAACATGTGCATGGGATATAAAGTTGACTCTGCAACTTCATCATAACACAATATTTTTGCATATCAACTAAAAATGGAAATAAACAAAAATGAATAAATATGCCTACATAACAAGATGATAAGAACCCTTTATTTTGCCTTTCTCCATTTCTCAAATTTGCACAACAGATTTATATTACTCTTCTTTTTAAAAGTGAGTTTTAGAAGACTCTCACAGCAGACAAGGTATTTCATCAAACTGTTTTATCCTTTATCCTTTTATCCTTTATATGAAGGTTGTATAGGAAAATTTAGAATTCTAAGTATATCCCGCCCATTCCAAATCTCAAACTCAAATCTAATGAACATCCAACAACATGGACTTTTAACTTTACCTGTTGCCTAAAAATAGTTTAAATTCCTTTATTCTCTTATTCTTCATTATTGCAGTGTTGATTATTCTCCACACTGACCTCTTTGAAGTCTCCAAAATTAGATACTCCTTTCCTTGAACAGAGGCATTGTCCCTAGTAGATCCTGATTTTCTGAAAGCAGCAAGTCCATTCAACAAATAATTACTGAGCACTTGCCATGTTTGAGGTACTGCACTAGTTGTTTTTGGGGAAATTAAGATGTATAAGTGACCATTCTTACTCACAAGGAGCTTATGGTCTTATGGGAAGAGCAATGTGTACATGTCTGTTTGAGGAAAGAGAGAACAGACTAGAAAGTCTCAGTGGTTCTCAACCCTCCTGGCATATAAAAAGAATCATCTAGACAATGTTTAAGTTAAGACAAACCCACGTCCAGAGATGCTGATGCTGATTTAACTGGCCTGGTATCTGGCCTGATCACTGGTATACTTTAAAGGTCCCCCCTGGACAGCCAGGGTTGAGAACTACTGGGTTAGGCCTTCTACTTTAAGTCTGACTGAGTTCTTTGACTAGACTAAGAACTGGCAAAGCTCTCAAACTCAGTACTTAAAACAATCAGTTCTTTTTAAAATCAATTATTTTACCAAAAATTATGTAATGCATGTATGTATTTTTAAAAGGTAGGTACTAAGGATTAAGACTAAAATATAACAGTTCCCTGTTCTCTCCATTCCTCCAATCACCCTCTACTTTTGACCGTTTAAATTATTTTTAGAGAATTCACACATCTCCTCTTATCCAAATGTTAACACACTGGCATCTTTTGCTTCATCAAAAACAAATTAATTGCACAGCTTCATTTCCTTCCACCCAAAAGCGCCTCCAAGATCCCCAAGGAAAGGTAAAAAGGAAGAAATGTCAAGTGATTGGAGAACCAAGAGGCAGGGGAGAGGTTCTATTCAATGCACGGCCAGGAGAGCTGGCTACTGGGTTCAGACTGGCCCTTCTGGTGGCTGAGCAATTCAGAAAGGCAGCTAAGAGTGCTTTTCCAAGCGCTGCCTGCTCTCCCACCCCTTGGAAAGCTGACAGGCTTTATCTGAAATTATAGCCAAAAGAATGTTTCCACACTTCCTCCTGGATTCATGCCTCTCCAGCTTCAATAAAGTCGTCTTAAACCTTTCTTGAAATCAAAAAGAGTCTGGAAATTGGAACATTTCCAAAATAATTAGAAAATCCTTACAGAAAAAAGAAAGCAAGATTGCATTGAACAGCACAGGACTGGCTTAGGTATTTTGGGAGCTGACTAGAGCAAGGGAACTTTGACTGGATTTCTAGTTCACATATATTGGAAAGAAGACACGATAGGAAGAAAGAACATGGATTCTGCTATTTCAACAAGTACTTCTCTAGCACAATTTAAAATGAGTTTGGTGCTATCAACAGAAAACAGCTTTTAGGCCATAGAATGTCTGCAAAAAGGAGAGACCAAGTTTAATTTAGGGGAACAGTGGAAGTTTAATTGAGGAGGTGGGTACTTGAACAAGGAGTTGACAGACAGGTAAGGATTTCAACAGGTAGAGGTGGCAGAAAAGGGTTTGAAGGTTGAGAAAATGGCACAGGGCCAACCGGGAATCAGGAATGGGTACTGGTGGCAGAGGTGGTAGAGTTGCCATCTAGGCTCCCCATGAACTCCGAGTTGGATTGTAAAATTAACTCCAAATCATAATGGAAGAAATCAAGGGTGTGCAAAGGCGCATCCACTTCCCAGGCCAGATGCAGAGTATAAGCCATTTCCAGCCTAGATTAATTTATTAAAATATAGGGAATTGTTTTAAGCAGAAAATGCATGTGGTGGGAAGAATGAGGGCAAATTTAGGTTGTCAACCCAGAAACTTTAGAAACTAGAAGAGAGAAAAAATTTCATCTGAAGCAAATAATATGGGACAACCAGTCACTCTTAGCATGCTACATTTGCTTTCTTTTGTAAACCTGACCTGTCTAGTCCTCATGATAGAAATATCTCTCCTTTAGAGATGACTGCAATAGCCTAACATAGTCTGAAGTTTCCACACATTTGAATCAGATTACTAGCTCCCCTTGCTGCAAAGCAATGCCTACATAATTTGGCTTTGTATGTTATTATTTAGTGTACAGATTAGCAAAAGCAGCTGGCCTGCTTATTACTACAGTCCTCAGTATAAATTGACAGAGTGGCATTTTCATTCATGCGCTGTTTTTTATATGGTTGGTTAGCATAAAGCCATCTCTATGAGACTGATCCAGACTTGGGGCAAAGAGGAAATCAGTTCTGGGCCTGTACAGCTTGAGGCCTGTAGCCAGTAGGACATGCCAACAAGGTGCTGCCCTTGAGACACCTAGTCAAAGTAAGTAGCCTGGAGGGGCCCTACCTTCCACCCTCCAAAGTAGGGTAGCGAGGCTGGGATGCATTAGAAACATTGGGAGATGGAGATGTAATAAACGATGCATTAGGAGAGTAAGTCAGGATAGTTAAAGAAAGCCTTAAAAATTGGTTTGGTCTGAAGACTGCAGGGACTCACTGAACAGGGGACATCACAAAATCAGTTCTCTGAGGAGAACCTCTGTGGTTGACAAGGTGAAAGATGGGCTGGACTAGGAAAACTAGTGGCAGGGGAACAATGTACAGGGTGGAGGTGAAGTGGATTGGAGAAAGGACGGTGACAGTGCAAACAGTGGAGGGTCAGTCTCAAGAGACATTTGACATTTGAGACATGAAAAGGAGCAGCTGCCACCTGCCTGGGAGAAGGAACTCTGCTCTTCCTGGCTACCTGTACTGTTTGAAATCATTTTCAGAAAGCTGCTCTCTTTTCATAAAGCAGGTAAAGGTGTTTAATGGCTCTTGAGGCAAAGCAGAGCCTATGAACTTCCTCTGACAAGGCACTTTCTGGACTAAGCCCAAACACAATATTCCTCTCCAGGCCTGAAAATTGCTGAATGCTGTCTAAGATGATGTGACTGCCTGAAACACCAGAGGCCTGGCTGAACATAATCTTTGTTGCTCCATGGGTCTGAAATTCCATTGCTTTTAGCAGTGCAAGCTCATAGCGTCCTCTGTCTTCCCCTTTCCTGCACAGAATTGCGATATCTTTGGGCAGATAGCCACATTGGAACAGATTGTGACATCTTTCTGCCACGTGTTTCACTATTTGTTCTGTAGTCAGGTTAGTCTCTGTCTCATACACCCCGGGCAGAGCCTGGGCACACATTGCTTCCTCGTAGGCAGCTTCCCTGAACAATGCCAATGTGTCTGGAGACATGCTGGAGGGAGGATCCTCTTTGATCCTCTTCATTTCTTCTTTCATGACCATTGCTATTTCCAAAGCACAGTGGATCTCGCTGGTGATTATTTTTCGAGGAAACTGAGCAGATGGAGGGGGAAGGCCAGTGATATCTGCATGATGGATTTGGAAAGGATCCAGAAAAATCCAGAGGATCCCGTGGTGAAGGTTTTCATTTCTACTCCCCCTCACCTTTGGATGGGTGATGCTCTGAGCCTTCATGTACCAGTCTCCGTATGAACTGCAGAAATTCTCAGTCTCATCCATTACTATGTGTTTAATCCTTAGGAACTCCCCTTGCATGAAGGTTTTCCGGGTCACAACCAGGCAGGTGGTTTGTTGACTGCAAGGACAAAAGGGAGAGTGGGATCTCAGGCATATAAACAAAGGGAATACTGTGAATTCATTACTCTCTGGATTGAAGTCAGAGGCAGTTCTTATACAGAGGCTGATTCATTGATCAGTAATGTCCTGAATACTACACAACTGCTCTACTTACAAGATACCTGACAGACAGAACACATAGTTGTAAACCCCATTCTGTGGGGTTATCTAGTTAAATCAGCATGTGAGACTTTTTAAATGAACCCAGGTAGGAGATTTTATTATTTCTATTCATAATCTATTTCTGCTGCTTGACAGTCCCTGAAGACAAGCTCCTTACATCTAAAGGAAATCTCTAAACTAATGTACACTTGTTAATACTGTTTCTTTACTTGCTGTCCTAGTTAGAGCTAGAGAACAGTCATCTAGAGGCATATCACAGTTTTTATATGCAAAAGAGATATAGGCTAATACAAATTCCTCTAAAGCAAATCTCATTTCCCCCACTTACTTGTGGTATAAAACTGGAAGCATCTTTAGATTTTGGTAAGGAAAACATCAAGAGGTTGCTGAGTTCCATGGCTTGTCAAGTAAGGTAACAAATCTACAGGCTAGGTCTCTCAGGAGCTACTAGTCTGCTTACTTAGTTCAGTATCCCTTAATGGTATGTTTTAGCATATCAGAGGAGGAGGAATAAATGAGAGGAGGCAAGAAATAACCAAGTTTGTTTAAAAAAACATGTGCATGAGTGAGAGCATAATATGTGTGTGTGTTTGTATTTTGCTTTTTAAAATAACAACAACTTGGCTATTTCTTGCCTCCTCTAATTTGGATCCAGATAGTATCAGTCATTACTACAGATTTCCTGATTTTACATGTGAAGTTCCTATGTCTTGAATCATAACTAGTCAAGTTTTTCTCTTCCAGCTTGGACATTGTAGACTTCTTGAAGAAAAGCACTGATTCTTAGCCTTCTCTGTATCTCCCTCACATTAGGGGTTCAATAAATACTTGCTGAATTGAATTTACCTTTTGACTAGGATGTTTTAAAACTTACCTATAAAGCACAGTAAAGAACGTAGCCCTTAGCACAGTTACAAGATGCTCCATGATTGGCATCTGCCTCCTTTCCAACTTTATCACTTGCCACATACCCACATCGCTCCCTGCTCCATTCAGACCTGCTGTTCTGATTCTCTGGTGTCTCCATACCTGTCCACTTACTGTGCCCTTTGCCTAAAAATCCTTCATTTTACCTACTTCTACTGACTTAAGAGCGTGCCTAAGGATCTCCTTCACTGGGAAGTGTTTGCTGACCAACCTCCAGCCTAAGTTAAGAAAAGCGTTTCTTTATCATCATACTTATTACATGACATTGAGGTTGCTTAGTTTTTCTTTGTCTCCTTTATTCAGCTTTATGGCCAGGTTTGCAATATGCTTTCTGCCTTTAACACTAAATGTATACAGTACCTAGCACATAAATGTTGCTCAAAAAGATTTGTTAAATAATTAAGTAAACCAAACCAAAAATTAAAATAAATTTGCCCTCGTTTTCTAGATTGTGTAACAACCTAGAATTATAAAATTGCATAGTTTTGTATACAATTTCAGAAGCAAATTTGCATACTTTCCTGAAAGTATTGATTGAGAACAAGTCAAACAAATGAAATTATTTATAAACAAAATCAAATGGTATTAAATTCAAGTTTCTGTTAGGTATAATGTCTAATTAACTGAAATACCCCATGACTTTAAAGCATTAAATATCAAGTAAAAAGTATGTTTAAAGCAAGGTAGATTTACTTCTACCTTTCCTAAATTTCTATTTTTCAAACACATTGTGGGAAAAAAATGTTTCTAGTTATATAAATTTTAAAGTTAGGCATGTTTGGCAAATTTGTAATGAGAGGGTTAAGCCTGAACATTCCACAGGACCCATTTGTAGCTCAACTACCTGATCACTTGGAAATGTGTATGTAGTTGAGGCTCTTGCATTTATGCAGCAAAACCTTAAACAAAAAACACAAATTACTTTTGTGATACTATGGAAAAGACTGACTAAATACATTTATTGTGTTAATTAGTGAAACTCTTACGTCACATAATCCCTTAAGGAGTCACTTTCACAAACATAGAGGATCTCTTTTGGTTTGCAGTGAAACAAATTCTTAATTTTCTCCATGATTTTAATGGCTATGGCTGTCTTCCTGGTTCCTGGAAAGCAGTGGATGAACAATTCTCGTGTCTCGTGAAGGCTCTCTGAGAGCAATTCACACTGCTCCGCTATGAGCAAGTTGAAAAACTCACAGCCCAACCGGTCACTCAGAAGAGATCTAGAGCACAGACAGACCACGATAAGGGCCTGCAACAAGTCTTCCATTTCATCCTCATTGGCTAGCCTGTAGGATTCGGGGTAGTGCACAGGGATCTCTCTAGGTCTACACTGTGCGCTGGGCAGGTACAGCAGTCTCGGAATAACACACACTTTCCCTGTGTAACCACCAACAGTTCCCAGTTTCTGTTTTAACTGATGAGCAGTGTCTCGGGCATATTCAAGCCCTCGGATCCAACCGGAGTCTATTAAGACAGTATAGAGTACCAGGGGACTGTTAACCCCTATTAGGAGAGCATCACACAAGACATTCTGTTCTTTCCTTAAGCCAACATCACTAGCCCAGCTTCTAGAAAATATCACAATCCCCTGAGAACATTGAAGTATCTGTGTCTTCATTAATTCCTTCAGTCCTGTATGATCTGAGAATAGCTTCTTACACAGGGATTCTGGTTTAAATTGTATCTCTTCTTGTGTCACTGAAAATGTAAGAAATAGACATAAGTTACTAAAATTTACAAAAGCATATCATAAGTATTCCTGCAACATCATAGGAAGGAATGAGCCCAGCCATGGAACTATGAGTTTCCTTTTCTACAAAAAAAGCAACCACTCTTCACAGGCCAAAGTTATGCAGTTCACATTTCTGGCAGTTTTCAAACAGGGGAAGACCACAGGGAGGGCTCTTCACAGAATAGCCTGCTAGCATGCTCTGCTCAACCCCAAACGGTCCACTGCTGCTAGGAAGGTATTTCTTCCTGCTAAAGGTTTGTGTGTGTGTGTGTGTGTGTGTGTGTGTGTGTGAGCCTGATACTTTTGAGAAACTAAGAACTTTCCTATAGAACAGTGATTCTTAACCTGTGGCAATTTTGTTCCCCAGGGGACATTTGGCCAAGTCTGGAATGTTTTGATTGTCATAGCTGGAAAAGTGCAACTGACATCTAGTGGACAGAGGCCAGGAATGCTGCTAAACATCCAACAATTCACAGGGCAGCCCCCCTCAACAAAGAATGATCTGACCCAAATGTCAGTAGTGCCGAGGTTGAGAAAGCGCTTTATGAAGAGTCCAGGTGACTACGTGGCTCAACTCCTTCTGCATCAGAAAGCTAGGGGGCACTTCTCTTGTGGTATAGACCTAAGGAATATAGGAGAACTCCTAAAATGTCTCAGATTTGGAGAACAAAAGCCATATGTGACTGGAAGTCCCAAAGCACACAAAAATGTAGTGCGGATATGATGACAAGGAAACAAGAGTCAGGATCATTTTCTCTGCTAAGTCCGACATGTGACTTCCTCTATAGAGAAAGGCGTGGACTAATTGCTACCAACTCCTCCCAACTTAATTTTAGAAAACAAATAGTCTCTTCAGGTGCAATCATGAAGGAATACCTGGAAACAAACGTTGTTGTAGAGCCCTCTTAAATCCCAGGACTTTTATAGGATATGGTGAGCTTCTTAGTGCAGAGGAAGCTGATGCAATCAGGTGAAAGCTGTATTCTGCGGTCAAACTGGAAGTTGCTAAACAAATACATGGAAAGTTCTTTCAAATGAAAAGAAAAAGTAAAATAACTTAATTTTTTTAACTTCCTCCTGTTGATATGTGATATGTATGGTGCCTGAGCCACTCAGACAGTTTTCAGGCCTCAAACAGTTCACATGTTAGGAAAAGAAGTGTGGGGACTCCTGCAGGTTCATGCATCTCTAAGTCACTGTGTGACTCATCTGGGGCAAGTCATTCCACCTCTCTCTCATGCAACGGTGAGGCGATGATCCCTACATTTCCTTCCAACTCTAATATTCTCATTTCAAGTCATCTCTAAGAGGAAAAGGCTTTCTGTTGGGGGATCAGAAAAAGTTAAGCACAGTATTTTTTTCATATGGTTATGATTGTCTTAAATCCCCATTCAACAATTTAGATAGGATAGAAAGTGGCAGATCTCTAGTTTGGGGTGTGTGTGTATGTATGTGTGTGTGAGAGAGAAAAATAAACTCAAACACATTTAGGACAAGGAAAGTGATGCAATAAAATCACTAAAGTCTTGATACAAGCTTCTTTTCTCCAATTTGAAACATAATGACCATGAGGGAAAACGGGTAAGATTCCTTCAGCCTCTTAGTCCTTCCTGGATTGATCAGAAATCGCCAGAGCTGATTCTGAGCAAAACTCTAAGGGAAATGAAAACACAAAGTCCCTCCTGCCTCCGCCCCAACACTTCTCCCTGCCCAGAATCTCCTTTCTCTTTAATTTTCACCCACTTGGTGGCTCCCCACACCGAGTAGTTGAAGGTATTAGCTCCTCACGTTAACTGAAACAGTTTGGATTTGTCAATAAGCTTCCCTTGAAAGAATTAGTGGACTCAATCTTAGTTTGTAGTGTTTCCCTAAAATATCATCTTCAGCGTGTAACTTTTTGATGAACGTTTTGATGAGGAACATCATCCTGCAAAATTTTTTCAACAGGTTTTCACAGTGCATAAAAGGGAACATACACAAATTCACGGCTGATGGATATTTAAACTTCCTTAAAAACGGACTAAAACCCAAGCATTTCTTGAACTCAAAGAGTTCACATTTTGAGTATTTGGAAGTAAAGCTATTAGAAAAAGAATATTTGTAAGCAAAAATGGCTTTCTGTTCTTTAACTGGATTATCTGACCAAATACCCACAGAAGGCAGAGAAGGGGGTTCCTCCCTGGTAACTGGATAATGCCTTCCCTTCGGCTTTACCTGACTGTGCATCCAGCATCATGGCCACCCAGTGCTCTGCTGTCAGCCTTGTGACACAATTGTTCCTCATGATCCAGGAATCCGGGGCTTCTGCGAATACCACGCAGCAAAAGGGCTCCACTTGAACCGCACAGACATAACCATACAGGACATCTTTTTGGTACACATTCAAGATTTTGGTAGTGAAATTCACCTTTGGCTTCTCACAGCAGAAGTGGAATGTAGGCAGTTTTTCTATGCAGTTTTCTATTTCTTTTTTAAATAAGTCAGGGTTCACTTTTTCTGTCTTACATCCAAACACTTCTTTGCTCTTATCATCCACCCCAATAATTAAGTATCCCCCTTGGGTGTTGGCAAATGCAGAAACATAGTGAGGCAGCATTTCCCTAATCCGAGGGACGATCTTTCTGGTGGTAAACCTTTTAAACTCAACATGTGTGGACTCAGTAAAGTTGAGTTTCTCCCTATACATGAGTCTGTCCTTTTTAAAAATTTCTGAGGCAGACATCCTCATATCTTCCTCTTCCTGAATGTGTCTGTCAAGAACTTTCTGAGGATGTGTCCCTTTCACCCTCGATCTCCCTCTTTGGGCTCTAAACCGCTTCTCTCTGAGAAGCTCCAGGGCACTGCTGGCACTCAGGTTGATAGTGGAAGTCACAGCTCTCTGATATAAATTGGAGCGCAAGCTACAAATCTTTAGGGGGAAGCTGAAAACGTCTGGGCTCCATGCCTTCACAAATATCAGGAGATCGTGCCCCTGCTGCATGTAGTCAAGGTATCTCTGTGAACCCGAAGGAAGGAGCTTTTGAAAAGATGTTTCCAGATCCAGTCCCAGCCCATGGCAGCAGTAACTGTAGGTTTTGTCGTGGATCTCCGCTTTGATCACACCCCCTCCAGAATTTAACAGTGCACATGTGGCTTGGATGATTTTAGAATTCTCAGTTCTTTTCAAATAACTGCTGGTCATCTTCTTCCTGTTCTCTTCTCCAAAAGTTACTCTGCCCACTTCTACAATTATCTCAGGGTAGAGCATTTCTGTATCAGTCTTGAGACTCTCCATCTCAGCAGCCCCTCTGTGCTCCAAACAATAATGGAAAGGGGTTCCAATTAATTATCAGGACAGAAATGCTTCTACATTAACAAGAATCCTAAAGATGACAATACTTTCCAGATATTACAATATCTATAAATTATTGCAGGTACATTTTTAACATCGGAAATAACTGATATCACTGCTTTTTAACAACTTTGCTGACATCTATAGCCTTCCCTGCATGAAGAGGCATAAGCAAAGGTGAATGTTTAATGCTTTGGCATAATGGAAAAATTATGTTACTGAAATTTTTGCCTTTCTTTTTTCATTTAAAATGAGGAAACTCCATCAATAAGCCCAGGTGTAAAGGGCATGGGTTGGCACAGGAGCCAAAGCAAGTTATTAGAGAATTTCCAGGAGTAGAAGTTGAAGTCAAAAGATGCTCTTATTTAAAATTCAAAGGAGAAAGAAAGGAAAGCAGTAGAAAGCTAAAGGAGTATAGTTCTGGAGTATATGTAATGTACAAGATCTTACTATAAAAACAAACATTAAACTCAGTGTTGTTTATGTGCTATTTTATACATTTTAAAAAACTTTATTTTACTCCTGAAAGAATGATCAATTGATATCAAATACAGAAATATTTTTCGTTCTTCAAACATTCTTCTAAAAATACATTTCTTTAGATAGAGTGGGATGCCAGAGTGTTCCTCCCCTCCTAAAAGTTCTGCCCTGTGCTGTGGGAACCTCTAAGAGTTGGAAAAGAACATGAGCCTTTGGGCTTATAAACTGTGATCAATCTCTTTTTGCTTCACAAACCAGAGAACAGCCACCTAAGTTGAAATTAGCAAATTAAGAAACGTTTCAGAAACTACCTCCTTAGCTTTTGGTAAATGCAAATATTTACTAACCCAAAGACAAAATTCTTCTTCTAGAAGGGAACCAATTCCTTCTGTGTGATCTTTGCAAAGCAGAGGCCATGTGGGTCTATACCCCTCAAGCATATATACCATCAAGAGGGAAGAAAGCAGGACACGTGCTCTTCTCTGCCATTCATTTCCTCTTGGCTGCCTTCTCACTTCCTCCAGACAACCAAAGATCAACCGGATAAGTTGTTTTTTCACATGTGAGAATCTTCTATAGGTAAATGTAAATGTATGTAAATTAGAGAAATTTCTGATGACATTCTATTCATATCATAGAATCACAGAAGTGTTGGAAGGGATTTTAAAGATCTTCCATTCCAACCATCTATCTGATTCTTAAATCCTTTCTATAATATTCCCAACTCCCAACAAATTGTTTTCCAGCCACTGCTTGAACAACTCCAGCAGCAAGTAACTCACTACCTCTCAAAATAGCTACTTCTGTTTTCTGACAGCTCCGTTAGCAATGGTTTCCTTATTTTCATCTGTGATTTGTCTTCCTACAGTTTCCATCTGCTGGGACCCACAGAACAAATCTAATTGCTTTTGAACTAGTAGACCTGTATTCTCATGACTCCCAAGTCTCAGGGATGTTACTTAGATGCTGATGACAGCTATAACAGATAATCCTCTCCACACTTCCCAAAATTTCTCACTCACTTTCTTTTACAAGTTTCTCCTCAGCTACTATCTTAACCAAGCCTTTCATGCCCTCAGACATAAACTGTACCTAAGATGAGATGGGTAAGATTTTAAAAGAATTTCCTTTTCTTACCTGATGGTCTTGGTTTTCCTCTTGCTATTTCAGTTCCACATCTGGCTTTGGTCTGAATATTTGTCTTCTGTCACAAACCCTGTTGCCCTTTGATAGCAGCCTGGGAGCAGCAGGAACTCTGCCAGACTCCCCTAGTCTTCAAAACATTAACTCTCTGAGGAAGGCTGATAAGGACTCAAGAAAAGCTATGACAGGGCAGACTAGCAGGCTGGTCTGACCTCTTGGAGTGAATGAAGTAGTAGTGTGAAAATTCAGGGGTTTTCAAGTGAAGGGCCAAAGCTAAACTTCCCATCCCTAAAGGGCTGAGTGTCATTGCCACACATCATATTTTCTAAGTGGTCTATAATGAACATCAATTGTTTTTATAATTAAAAAATAATTAAATGACAAAAATAAACAGATGAGAGACAGTTATTTCATTTAGGGAGGCTAGTTAAACTGGATCAAGCTTCTTGTAGTATGTTGAATAATGGCGACCAATCATCATCATCATCATCTTACTATTATTATTATTAACTTGAAAATATTAACTCAGAAGGGAAAGGCTCTTTGCAAATGTGATTAAGTAAGGACTTTGAGATGAGATTATCCTGGATGATCTGGGTGGGCCTTAAATCCAATCTCTGTTGTTTTAAAGTAACCAAGTTTGTGGCAATTTGTTCAGCCACCACAGGAGAAGAATATACTTCTCTCCCTCTGAATCAAACCACGAAACCACTCTGTGTTCCCACTTCCATTTATTTATGATGAAATTACATTCTTAAGGAGAATCCCTTGTTTTTAAAATTAACTGCAGTTACTGTTCCTATGCTTTGTTGGCATTATCCTTATATCTGTTTGGCCGAATGGAGTTCCCAGGATGGGGGGCAGAATGGATACTGTGATGTATAATCAGCATGGCAACATAATACTCCAAAGCTCTGCCCTCAGTTTCCAGCTTAACCCTTTTTCACTCCATTTCCAAATTCAGTCTCAGTTTTAGTTCTACCATCTACCTTAATTCTCAGCCTTATTCTCACACTGAAATCCTTCTTACATCCCTCATTTTTAGAAAGATAAAAATGACCATCATTTCCTGGACATAAGCTTTTGGGTCCAAGGGGCCAAGCTGGAAGCATGGCAAACTACATGAAAACTGAGATGACATGGCCAGTAAGTGGAAGAGCTGGGGTTCAAAGCCAGGTCCGTCTAGCAAAAATGTTCCTACTGCTTCCACTGTCTTTCAAGGTTGGGATTCTGGATTGCTTTAGAGTCTTCAAAATCAGAAATCAACCTAAGTACCTCCCTTTTTCTTTCCAGTCAGTAGGAAGAACATTATTTGGGCAGAAGAACTAGGAACTGGGTTGTTGTTTCCATCTTATTCTTCTTCAGTGCACTAGGAGAGGCCAAATTGGGAGGAGGGATAATATTAAAGATGAGCGAAGAGAATTTCTCTTCTTCTTTCAAAGTTCCTCAGTTAAGTCCCCTGAATATATATAGTTAGGTTATCAGGCCAGGGAGGATCTCACCTCTTGGCTCTGATACCACAGAGCAAATGTCCATGAAACAAAGCATCCTGAAGTCAGTAGCTTGGACAGTGCTTTTTCCTAGGTCTTGGGAAAGTAATCTGGCCATGCTGTGACAACAGGCTAAGAACTAGAGCCTCCAGATTATTTAAGATGTGTTTGTGCACTAAGCATTTCACTTTATGAGCAAAGGTAGTCACAGCACAGCTTTCATACCCACTAGACACAAAATGCCAAATACCAGCCTTCATTTATCTTAATTCATTCATAGAGATGATTCAGACACTATAGAGAGCAGAATGACTGAGAGCGACAGTGCTGGTTCTCCCATCCCACTACCTGACTGTGGTGGGTAAATCTCCTAACTTTCTCTCATTTAATCAGCTATTTTCTTGAAATAGGGTGCTGAAATCTTAACCCTGGCACTTTCTAGCTTGAGACCTTGGTTAAATTAATCTGAGCTCCAGATTCCTTCTGTGTAAATTGGAGATAATAAAAGTGGCTTCTCCATACAGTTCTTGTGACAATGAAGTGAGATGTACCTAACGAGCTTAGCATGGTGCCTGGCATAAAATGTCAGCTTTTTATTTGATAATCATTTACTAAGCATTAATTGTGTTCTGAACATGATGCTAGGCTCTGGGGCTACTCGTCCAAATAAAAACTGCCATTTAGTGACTTTTGGACGAGGTATGTCAAATTCTTCTCATAGTAACTTGAAGACATACATTATTTTCAGCATTTTATAAATGAAGAAATTGAGTTCAGGGAAGCAAAGCTCGAGGTTACACATTTAGTAAGTAGCATAGCTGTGATTTCAACACCTGATTCCAAAACCCACTTAGAATCATTCCTCCATGCCAGAATAAAACACATGTCCTGTTCACAATCTAGAGGGAAAACATGTATTAAACAACTTGTTGCAGTCTGACACGTATAGTAATAACATCAGTTGAACACTGTATGTACTATGCACTGTTTTCATTCTATTTGTTTAACAGCTCTGGGAGGTAGGTGCTATTATTCCTATTTTACAGATGGGTAAACAGGAACAGACAGGTTACAGTGCTTGCAAATATAGTCCACTACATACATATGCATGACCACTACACTCTAGTGCCCTTCTGAAGAGCTGGCAACATGTGAACACTGTACTCTGGGTGTTCTCAGGAGTGACAATAACTCTGCTTGTGAAAATACATGAGATTTCATAACTGAGATGGTATATCAGCTGGAACCTGCAAGTAAGAATCCACCAGGCTGAGAAAGGGAGAAGGAAGGGGAAAAGAGGCAGAGGAAATAGTGCACGCAAGGGCCCATTCTCCACACGGTCAAACTCTCCTATCCTTGAAGTACAACAGCAGTCTGCTTTCACTCTACCTTCCTTCCTCTGTTTAAAACAGAGTTGCATACTGAATTTTCTGAAGTAGAGATCTGATCACTTATCTCCCTGGACTCCAACCTTCAAATTTCTCCCTTTCTCCAGAGTAGTCTAACTTACATAGCCAGCAAGCCACCATCCTTAAAGTCTCGACCTGTATTTCAAATTTCCTACCACCCCCTTTCTTTAACACTAACGCTGGTCCTCAAACTTTGGTATGAATCAGAACCATCCTTGGGGCACTTATTAAAAATATACAAGCCTGAACTTGCTGCACTGATGGACAGGGACTGCATTGGGATATGGGTGGGGACTTGATAATATGGGTAAATGTGGTAACCACATTGTTTTTTTGTGTGAAACCTTCATAAGAGTGTATATCAATCCTACCTTAATAAAAAATTTAAAAAAATAAGAATATACAAGCCTAGGATCCAACCCCAGAACAGCTAATTCAGTAAGGATGGATGGGTTGTGCCCCGGGCATTTTAGGGTTTTTGCTGTTCTTGCTGTTGGAGGACATCTATGTTGTTAATTTTCCTCCTGGTGTTTATCTCACTGAATTCTAAGAAACACTACACTGTTTCCAAATTTCCTAAAATTGGTAACCTCCCCGAGTGCTTTCTCATTTAATTCGGGAGTTAAATTATTCCTTCTCTCAGAATCTTCTAATTCTCAAATCCCACCCATTTTTGAAGACCCACATCAAATGCCACCTCTCCCAGGAAGTCCTTCCTACTTTCTTTGACACGTCTTTGATATTTCGCTGCACTTGTCTTGTGGCTCCTCTTGCTTATTTCGGAAGAGCCCAAGCGCCCGGCCTGCCAATGGGCCCTTTCTGGACGGAGAAAGACACATTCATCAGAGTGCCCTGCAACTCCAGCCCTCAGGCAGGCACGGGCACAAGCGCAAAAATCCCGGGGCACAACTGCCTCAGATACCCTTCCCCAGTTGAGAAACAAGGCACAGGCAAAACCACTACGGATAACAGTCGTCCCGAGGTCCAAGTGCGTGGAATAAAGGGGCGAAGGAGCACTTCTCAAAGCCTGGAAAGCCACTGTCCTAACTGAGGATGGAGCCCACCACGCGAAAGAGGGATGAAACAGACGTTTCCGGCACCCTGCCGGCTCCATCGCTGACGTACGCCGTGCTCTCCGATTGGCTGTTCCTGCATCAGCCCCGCCCCGGGAATTGGTGTCGCGACCACAACTCCGGCGGAGATTCGCCGCTGGGCTGCTCGGGAGAGGGGCCGTGGCCTGGGAAAGCAGGACGCCAGTGTGTTCGGGGACCGGGAGCCCGAGAGTGGGCTGCCTCTCGCCTGCTCGGGGCCAAGCTTCCGCGGAGTCTAGGGGGTTGGAGTTTCAGGAGTTCGTGAAGCGGTCTGCGGACTGCGGCGTCGATCTTTGGTTTGAGCGCTGGTTCTGGCCTTATTTGTATTTGCCCGCAAGAACGGCTACTCTCAGTCTTCCCTGAGGTTGGTGGGTTTTGGACTTCATCACTAGTTTTTCAAGACTTCCCTGTGTGTGAGCACTGGTCGTCCTGCTCAGGGCGCGGTACAGAGCGCCGTGTGGTAGAAGCTGAGGGTAGAAGGCCTTACTTAAGTGAAATGTTGGAGGTAAGTTGACTTTATAAATTGTGCTGATGCTCTTATAACCTAGGGGCTTAGGATTTAGTAGAAAGGGTCCCGCATTGACTCAATTAAGAGCTCATTTATTCAGCCTCATCCTGTTCTGAGTGTAATGGATACAAAGGCCAGTAAGACTCAATCCTTGTTCTTTAGTAACTCAGGGTCCGGTAGGGAATACGAGGAGGTGGAGGCGAATAGTTGGCGTCTGATGGTGGGGAAAAGTGCTGTGGGAGTCAGAGGAGAGGATGACCGGGAGAGTTAGGGACCACTTAACAGAGAAGGTTAACCATTTAGTAAGGTTTTAATTAGGTGTTCTCCAGATTGAAAGGGGTGGGGAAGACACTCCAGATAGAGCAGGTGTACTGAGGAGAGAACTAGAAAATGTATGACTAGAACACACTTAAAACTCTGCTCACAAGTTTCATATTTTTGACAAAGTTATTTAAGTTCCCTCAGCCTCTCTTTTCTCATTTTTAACGTGTGCTTCACCTGTAGAGATGATGAGTTACAAGGCTCAAGCATAGCCCCTGTAAAGCAGGCACTTTGTTGCCTGTGTTTATGGAGCTTGGTTGCTGAATGGTGAACACAGACCAACATAGGTCGGTTTTCAACTATGAGGTATCAATCTGTTGATGTTTACAGATGGCTGAAGGAAGCATGTGCTGTCTCCAGAATTACTGATACTGACAATACCCTGCTGAAAGGCGGGAGAGGGTGACATTGTGACCCCAGTACTTTTCACTATCAGCAGTAATATACTACCCGAAGGTATCATTTAGAATAAATGAAATGCAGTCAGTCAGCTTTGTCATTCAGAAATGGATTATCCAGGCTTTGCATTGCCTCCTTTATGTGGCCCAACGACCTGGAGAGAGATGAAATTAAACTGTATAATTAGCTGATAGTGGAAAAATGTAAATCCGGTAATCAGAACTCAGTTCGCTTTTCAGCTTTGCTGTTAATTTTGCTATGGGGCCTTGGCAAATCATAGCCTCCCTGGTCTTGAACTCTTTAAGATTGATGATTCCCAGTATAAGATTTTTGTGACTATACTTTTTATCTTTGTTGGAAGAACTGTAAATCAAATTGTATATTAAATGAACTGGAGTTTGCTTTATAAAGAAATTTAGTAGAAAATCTTTTCTAAAGCTTTTGCTTGAGAACTAGACTGTAAATTACTTTACAGACATCCCCTAGATTTTATCGTGCATGGTGTTTGGGCTCATTAAAAAACATGTTTTTGAACTATAAATGTTTCTTCACTCTTCTGTTTCAAAACAAGTCCCCCCAAAACAAAACTTATTCGTTTGCATTTTTGTACAGCAGACTTGCTTAAAGCAAAGCATAATCGAAGATAAAATATTTATTGAAAGCCCATGTTGAAATTTATCTAAAAAGCAGCTTTTATTTTTTTTCATAGGCAAACCTAAGTTTTCTTGGTTCTGAAAATAGGATGTTGGGTGGTTCTTAGATAATATAGGGAGGTGCAATGCAGTGATGGGACGATGAGTGAAGTATAGTCTGACCTGGTATTGCCATTGCTTAAGTGTTGGCTTTGACCAGGGTGTGATTCCTTAATCTTCTCTCTGAGCTGATTCTGGTTGTGGTTTTTCTACAATGGTATGCTTTAGCCTATTTGGATACTGGTTTTATTAGATATAAGTGTTTCTTTGATATTATCTTAAATTTCTGATACTTTCATGTTTTCCTTCTTAGGTTGAGGTGACGAATCTGGCTTTGACATCTTCCTGGAGGACTACGTTATTTTTATCCTAAATCTGGTTCAGTTCCCTTACTGATTTATTATTACATTAAAAATGTTTATTTAATCAATATGGTATTGGTTTTGGTAAAACCTTGCAAGAAGTTTTGCAGATATCTTCTTATGGTACATAAAAGTGTTATTATTTAAAAACCCCTAAGGTTATTCCACTTCAAAATTTAGTTTTATCACCTTTTTTGCTATCAGAATGTGCTCTGAAATGCTAAAATGAGTTAGGATATTGGAAATCTATCTCAGCAGAGGCACTTAAAAATTATTTTCATCCTTCCTCTTCTATAGTAATCATTTTTTTCTTTTTACCTGTTGACCCAGTGGCATGACTTTTCTATACAGGCAACTTAAGTGTTTGTAGTGTTCTTGATACTTCCTGCTGAAGTAGAGAGTTTTCCGCCCAAACTGTGGATTAGCAAAAAAGCCCAAATGTTAATACAAAAATGCCTCAGAAAGTCAAAGGTGATCTGAACAAAATATTTAAACACCTCAAGTAATCTCTAAATTTCTAGTCATTAAAATGGAACAGCTCTTTGCAAAAAACATTTATTCTTAAAATTTACTTAAGCATTTCATAGAAACTTTAGTAGCAGCCAGAATAATTCATGCTGGCCTAGAAAATTTAATATTAAGCAGAAAGAGCTTATTAAAAGAACTTTTTATACAGTCCAAGTTAGATCCGTATTTTATTTAATCTATTCATTGCTTATTAGCTTTGCTTGCACACTGAAATCTTCACAGTACTCTTTATATACACTCATCCCCTCTTCCTTTAACGAGTTTTCCAAGAAAGATAGGTATGGCTCAGAAAGAAATCTTCAAACATTGATAAACTACAGCAGATGTTACTTAACAGATGAGTCACAGGATATAGAAGGTGCTGTTTTTCTAAAGTGTTTTCAAGAATTTCTGTAAAGAGCCCATGTTTCACATTGTTTGCAAATGGTTAAAACCTCTTCTACATGTACATAAACCTCTTATTCATAGACTTTCTTTCCTAAAGAAAAGGCTTCCTTTCCCTTCACCACCCACTTTTTGAGGACTAACTTGGGTTTTTCCTGAAAGCTTCTGTACCTCTTGTTCTTTAAGGAAAAGCTTCTATACTGTCTTTTTTAAATTGCTCACCCCAACTAGTGTAGTTATTGTGTAGAAAGATGTTGCAGAACTATGGAAGATTCTGTTTTCTCTGCTGCATTTCTGTAACTCCTCTTTTATCCACTCCCTCTACACTGACCCTCACATCCCCTTCCAATTCTGATTCCCTTACTCTAACCAGCTTGGTCAGTTCTAAGTAGGGGTCTAGAGAGCAGGCTAAACGGTTAAGATCAATGGATTTATCCTTTTAAAGAAGTCCCTATAGTCATCTAAAGTTCATAAAATTATGAATTGAGGCTGAAAAGTATCAAACAATGCCAAGTATGGTGCTGCAAACCAGCCCTGTGGCCTTAAATGCACTAATTTTGTTGTGAGGTGAAAAGCTAATCATTTTCAGTTCTCAGGGGAGTATAGTTTAATTAGATGTTGTACTTCTGTTGGATAACCTGTGATGGGACAAGCTTGGTGACTCCTCACGTAATTAAACACACAACTGTAACAGAATACATAGCCAGAGGTGGCAAGAACAGTATCATTCACCCGGGTTTTGCGACACAGTGGGCACACAGTCTTCATTTTGGGTAACAGGGGAGAATCAGAATTGTAATCTAGGTGTACAGGTGGTGGTGGAGTAGGCAGGGCAGTCAGTGATTTGATGGTTTCTTGATTTTCAAATGAGTACCACCACTCAAGGAACTGTAGGAAGAACACCCCGACAGAAAGGCCAGTAGACAGGGATAAGGCAATACCTCCCACAGCTTTCTTCAGAGCTGACTTTATCTTCTCTTTAACACTGTTAGGGGAATAGAACAAGGGGGCAAAAGGAGAAACTGTTTACTCAGTTATGATCACCAAGTGACTAATATAAATGTAGTTCTTCATTTTATACTTTTCATCTGTCACTGATTGAATTTGAGGACTGAATAGTTGCTAGATTGGCATTGTCTCGTCTCCTTAAGGATCTATTCTAAAGGATATTCTCTTTCTGACAAGTATTTTAGGAGTATAGGAGCTAAGCGTTGTTTTAATGTTTTAGGGTTTTGTTTTGTGTTTCAAGAAAGAGAATGGTGAAACACTGATTATATAAACTTTTTTTGGGGTGAAAGATAGTATATCCAGAAAAAGAAATTCATTTAACAAAAAATGACTTAGAGTATTGAGGACTATATATCTGAACTTGTAGGTAGAACACAAACACTAACCAGACTGCATTGTGGTTAAGGGCAGTCTTGAGAATTATGTTGATCTGGCTTGAATCTCAGCTCTGCCACCTAGCTTTGTGGCCTTAGCAAGGTGCTTAACTGTTACGGATTAGTTTCCTCAACTATTAAATGGGATTAATGAATTTATTTCATTGGATTGTGATGAGGATTGAGATAATGTATGTAAAGCACATACCTACCACAGGGCTGGCACAAAGCAAGTGTTGAAAAACTGTAGCTAGTATGATGAGGAAGGTTGCCAGGATGGCAATCCTTGTGTAATGGACACAATAATTTTTCTATGAAATTACTCATATGATATATGAACTACTTAAAGAGGACTGGGGGAGGTGAATTTCATAAAATTAGTGTAAGATCTAGAGTTTGGGGAAATGCTAAGGCCTTACCTCCTGGCTGGTTGCTGCATCATGCTGGCTTTAGCTGGTTTGTGCTCCAGAGCTTGTACATCCTGAACTGTAAGTCGACCTAGCCGAACTTCAGCCAGACTCAGCAGTGGTGAGTGATGTTGTGCCTTTCCTAGGATGTATCGAAGTTGTTGTACAAGAAACCAGCCTTCCCAGGCCATGTTAACAAATGGGTAGGCTGCCAGAAAGGCTCTGTAAAATTGCTTCCAACGGGAGGAAGGGGGATGGATAGAATATTCATCTTCTTCTCTCAGGCTAGAAACCAGCTTCTCCAGCTTCACTTTCAGATAAGGAAGAAGAACCAGGAACATAATTGACTTCCAAAGCTGCTGCTTCGGGAGACCAGCACTGGCCAGTCTCTGAAGCTTGCGTGTATCCCCCATCACAATCCGTTTTAAGCCATAAAAATTTTCAGAAAATGAGGCACTGGTTTTAGTCAGATAATGCTGCTGGAGCAGAAGATCTAGTAGGGTAAAGATTTCATCAAACCACCTCCAAAAGAAGCCATAGTGGGCAGGATTTGATTCTGCGAGAACCTAAGGTAAGGTAAGTTAATAAATGAAATTCATTCCATTTCACAGTTACTATGTCTTGTATTAACGATTCTTTTTTTCCCTCTCTAAATCCTACCCTCTGGGTTTTAAACAAGTCAATTCTTTTGGGGTCTCCCCTAGCGTCCCTGAAGTGCTGGGTTTTCAGTACAGGCTTTACAGTTAACAGGGACTCAATACTCGTTAAATCATAGAACATGAATTACATACTAATTGGTAATCTCAACACCTAGGCTATCAAACTCAAAACTCAAATTATTAGCTTTTACCCAGCCATCCCTAAAACCTTCCAGAGCATTGCTACCTTACCTTGACCACATGCTGAAGAGCAGGTCTCACTGCCGTCATTAAACTGTCCTGTGCTACCACCTCAAAGATGGACGGCTGGTCATCAACCACAGACGCAGTGATGTGAGCCCCATACTCAGCCATAATTTCCTCTGGGTCTTACTTTTCCCCCAAACTCTCCAGTAAGTATGAACTTGCTTTGGGTATCAAATGGGTGCTCAGTCTTAAAAGTAATTTTTCTGCCGGATACCCTCAAGCACGGAACTCCTGTATTTAAGGGAACTGGGGGGAAATACTTCTGGAGGCGGAGGGGAGAAGTCTCAGGAGGGTAAGAACCATTAACGCAGAAGTGAGTGGAAGTGGTGCGTGGGGAAGGGGTGACTTGTCAATGCCGCACCTCACGGCACAGGGCGTGACTCGGGGGGCCAGGTGCGGGTGAGGGAGCCCCGTCCTCCGGAACTGCAGACCTGGAGCTGCGAATCAGGTCCTCCCGAGTGAGGGCTCAAAAGCCAGCCCCCTCTGACGATCAGAGGTGCCAGTAAGGGCCCGGTACGCGAGGGCCGGCTCCAGCTGTTGGCTGTAAAGTATCCCTGCCGCGCCTGTCCTCGCACGCTGACCCCAGGCGAAGGGCGAAGGGCTCACGGCGCCGCGTTTGGAGGGACGTCTCCGCTTTAGGACAGAAGCCGCACTGGGAAACTGGAGCGGCCCTGCGGCGACAGAGGAAGAGAGGCGCTCTAGCCCTGTACGCGGTCCCGAAACCGGAACTAGGGAACTCTATGGCACCATGCGGGCTTCCGTTTCAGCCCCCGCTGGCCGTTAAGGCACGTTTGCGGGGTGCGGGCTCGCCTGGCGAGGCGTTCTTTCCTCGCTTGGGCTGGTTTTGCCTCGCAACCGCTGCGGAAAGCCCCGCCTCTGAATCTCTCCCGGCAGAGGTCTTTTTGACGGGGTGTTTGGGCGCGCGGCGCCCGAGTGTGGCTCCTGGAGCCCCCGCTCGGGCCTGCTGCTGCGGCCTGTGTTCCTGCGCGCGATGGACTTAGGAGCGGAGGAATGCAAGGGAACACGGAGAGGGAAGCCTTCCTCTGTGCGCCGCGCAGTTGTGGTTACTTTATATTCGGCCGCCTTCCCAGAAGGATTTGAAGCAACTTAGTGGGATAGAAGCCTTGGCTTAATTGCCGCCAATTATAAAGATGATTAGAATGGAAAAGGTTCTTGCTGTTCCTCAGACGGTTAATCTTCATTCAAGCTGGGGGCTTAACTGCTTACAACAGTTCAGTAAATGACAATACCTTTATAAGCAGAATTGAAACATTTATCTTTCTACCTGACCCCTCCGGAATTTAAAAACTTTCAGTGAGTATTTTTGTTTTATGGCAGTATGTTCATTTGCAGAAGCTCAGTAAGAATCTGCTTTCCTTGTAACAGGACCAATCATAAAAACACTGATTATATTACCAAGGCTTTGACTGAGAGACTCAACGTGCATAAACTCAGATATAAACAGCTTTAAGAAACTTGAGATTGACTTTATAGAGCCAATGAAGCCCCTTGGAAGAATTGGCCTGGTACGTTGCTTACAGGGTTCCCAGCAGCCTTACCAGGTGAGTAAAGGAGGTCACTTCCTGGCAGGTGTGGAAACCTCAAAATGTCTTGGGGACCTCGAGAAGAGGGGAATTCACCCAAATCTATAGGTACTGCTGGCAAAACCTGATGGCAAGTTTGTCTTGGCTTTCTGGCCTCGAGAGGCCTATAAAAGTCCAATAAGTTCCAGCAAAGCACATTTAAAAGAGCCTATGTAATCAATTGCTCTTCTTGCTGCACATATGTAAATAACCAAGCCAAGTGTTAATTATTTTCTTTATCTGGTTACTTCTAATAAAAATGAAGGTGATTTTAGAGAAAAGTATTGTTTCAATAATGCTGCCTTATCTATACTAAATCCTAATACTAGTCATTGGGACATAGACGAGATCCAGAATTCTAGTTTCCCCAAAATATCTAGCTATGATCCTCCAAATGTTTATTTTTTCCTATCATTTCAATTGGAATCTTACTATATTTAGCCATGCATTCTTTAATCTCATTGTCAAGTTTGTTCTTCCAGAATGGAAAATCCAACTCCAGATATTGCAACTTAACGTCATAACACGATTTGTTCTATTTTGCCTAGAAGCCATAAAACTGCAAATAGTAATAGAAATGGAACCAGAATAAAAGTGCCCATCTTCCGAGGCCCTCTCAACTGACCAGTGATGGGAGCCCTAACTGTACCCCTTACTGCGCCCCCTCTCAGTATGAAGCAGCCAGAGCAGTTGTCACCCCCTTTCCCTAGCAGCAGCTAGGGTCTCCATCTGTAGAGGGGGTAATGAGACAGGAACCGTGGGTGTACTCAGAGTAGGGTGAGGGGCTCCCGGAAAAAGCAAGGCAGGGAGGAGTCCACCTTAAAGATAAGATTGCACTTTAATACCCAGGGAGTTAAGAAGTTGGAAATTCTTAACTTACTCTTTAGCAAACAATACCTCAGCCCACCTTGGGGGCTGGGCAGGCAGCCTTGTCTGATATGCTCCTACACCAAGACACTGGTATCTCAGAAACCAGAGCAGGAAGTTGCTTGTGTTAACTTAATTCTTAATATTCAGGGACCATTTAACAAGTCCACACCCCTAAGCCTTTTTTTTCACATTCACCCAAATCCTTAACTGCCTATAAAACCCCTAGACCACGCACCGCTACCTATGCTCTCTTGTCCCCACCTGAGCCAGGAGCTCTGTCCTCTCACTGTATCTCAATAAAAGCCTCTCCCTGGCTCTCCTGCCCTTGGGTGTTTGCTAAGTTCATTCTTCAACTCCACAAACAAGAACCTCCGGCATCATCTTTGGGGGCTCGTTTGGGATAGATTTGGAGGTGAGTATCGGCATCCAACCTGCCTTTTCTTTCACTGTCCTTCTAGAAGGAAGCCGTCAATGGCACACAACATCTGGCGCTCGTCAGCAACTTAAATGGGACTAGCCCAGCTGCTGATCTCAAAGTCTGGAGCGACAGGTTCCCCTGCGTCTCCCTTGGGAGCTGGGAAAGAACTGAGTGGAGGCCAGGATTCCTTTTCAGAGGCATCTCCTTGGATGCAAGGGACTGAGGAAGGCTGTGGATAACTGCGAGGGTCTAGGCTGAGGCTACACGTCAGCGGCTTCTCATAGGTCCACGTGTCTGGAATCAGATCCCAACCACCCAACTGGTATAGGAGGAAGGCGCTGTATTGGAAAGTGCTATCTTTCTTGGGTACTGAAGCTGTGAAAATAAGTGGAAGGAGTGCAGGATGAAAACCATTCAAAGGAACACGCAAGTGTGTGAGATTTCTCATAAAGGAGCTTCTGTCTCTGATACTCCTCTCCCATTACATATCTGGACTTTTTCTGGAGTTCTTTTTTACAGGATCATTTTTATTCTAACCATACCCACTGCTTCAGCTTGCTCCTTTAAGAAAAAAAGGGGGGTCGAATTTATGTTCTGCATGTAAGGTAGTGGTGGCTTATAAATCAGATTTTATAACTGGATAATTAATCTTGCTTCTTTTAAGTACTGCCAGGATATGATTATCTCTGAAATATTTAAACTAGAAGAATACATTTTCCTCCTCATATAAATCTGCGTGTCACCTTTGCCTGGAATAGTGTTTTCCTAATATTATCCTCCCCCAGCTCTGATTTTTCTTTCCCTTTCCCTCAGTTGAAGGTCACAGCTCTTGGAACTTCTATAAATGCTGGACGTGGCCTCTAGAGTACTAGTTAGACAGTGAAATCAGACATAGGCCCAGAGATCATATTCAAGCATTGTCCGTTTCTGGCTATATTGACTAAGCAAGTCACTGAATTTCTCTAACCCTATTTATTAATTTTTAAAGCCTGTTTTCCTTATCTGTAATAAGTGGATTTTGATAGCAGCTACCTCAGAGTTGCCGTGAGCATTAATGGGTGCATAGTAAGTGTTCAATGAACTTTGGCTATTGTCTGTCTTTTTCTACAACTCATTCTATGAAGTATACTATAAAGTAGTAGGTCAGAATGCAAATGCTTACCTTAAAGGACATTCAGCAGGCTCCAAGGAATCATAGTACCAAATTGAAGAGAGGTCTAGTTAAGGCAGAGAAAGACTTTATCTAGTATGAGTGTGATTTTATATATATCTATATACATAGTTTTTGTATGTATATGTGTTTAATATCTGTACCTCTAAAATATACATATTACATTAGGTCCACTGTGGTGGGGAGGAGTAAGGTTTAGTTGCAGTCTCACAAAGAACAGAACGTAATTTTGTTAATTGCCAGAAAATAATTCTGGCAAGATGAAATAGAAAATAGAAAAATTTTTTTCTACTCTATGAATGTGTTCCTTTGTAGCTTAGATGCCATCTTTTTATAAATCACCCAGTGTACTGAGGAAACTCCTTAAGAAACCCTATTTGAAAATCCACTTTTAAAGCAAAACTTGCTTTAGAAACCCTTTTTTCTTGGGAAGTCTAGTTTTTCATTGTTATCTTCATGTTCTTTTAGTATTTCCTAAAAAATGGCAATCTTCTAGGGGGAAAAATACTGATGTGTGTTAGTTTTAGTTCAAATTCAGAGTGATGGTTCAAGTAAAAGAGAATGTTTAACATGTGGTATCAAGGCAGTTACTGCAAGGGTTGGATTTGTTCTTTGTGATACTGATTTATTTTCTGAGAAGAGGCAGTAAATCTTAAGTTTCAATCTTACTTTTAAAGTTTATTTTAAATTTTAAAAAATCTGCAGTATAGGTACTATGTATATAGTACAAAATTCCAAAGAAACGGTATAAACATTGACAGTTGGAGTCATCCCATATACCCTAGCTAGCCACCCAGTTGCTGTCTTGAAGTCAGTCTTTTTCTTTGTCTTCTTGAGATTCAGTGTAACTGGCTTATATTGAGTTTCAAGTAAAGAGTGAGAGAAACATGGCTCACTGACCAGAACTCTAAGCGGTCTCTAATGAGCCTGCTTCAGTACATTTCTGAAAATATAACAGCCTGAATGTGAAGATGTGGAGGTGAAAGGGAAAAGGTAGAGTTTTGTAATTGGGGGATACATCTCTTCTGGTTGATTGTTGTTGGCTCAGTGACCATTTGGCAGTGATTTCTTTTTCTCAGTGCAGGCTTTTCTAAACATAATCTTGTAATCTAATTTCTCTGGGTCTTTTAATTAGACTTACATTTCTCTATTCCCTTTCTTGTTTTAATATGATAATAAGCAGAAATTGCCTGTTTTACCACCAGAACATATACTTCATTAGCTGCATGAGATACTTGGTTTAATTTCCAATTGCTTGTGATAATAGCAGAGGGATTCTAATGCTTCATTCTGTTCAGCATCCTTCTGTTCTTTTTCCTCACCACTGCCTTTTTTAATTCCCCCAATTCTCACTTTTTCTTCTGTGTTTCTATTAAAAGGCTTTATATTTAACTAAAAAAAAAAACATTAAAGGATTTGGCTGACTGCAGTGGTAAATGTGGTAGGATGCTTTATTTTGGACAGCTGGTTACCAACACTGGGCATATGGTGGCAGCAAAAGATGAAAACAGTATTTGGTCTTCCTCTATGACATTTTGATCCTTTATACTGTAATTGGATCTATCAAGTGTGTCATGCATGGGAAATAACCTTTTCCCTGCGTGTAAAGCACTGAGATGATGGAGGGGATTATTCTTTCACTCTTTATGCCTTTTAGTTTTCACTAAATGCCATCTTGATGGGGGAGTCAGCAAATAAAAGTTAAGTCAAAAAACAACTTCCTATATGCTGCCATGTGGTAGGTGGACTAGTTATTTCTTCCCAATTTGTCTTAAGAACAAAAATATTATATCCATAGCCATATTTGCCACATGAGCCTTTGACTTTTCGCCTTGAAATTTTTGTTCTGATCATCAAATTATAGCTAAAGATGATACCATTTGTGGCATTATCCTTTATATAATAATGGATATTGTCATAAATGTATTTGATTTAAAAATTATATTCTCTACACATTTATCTTCTAGGTAAAATCTTATGCTGGAGTAATCTGTAGACTACCGAGATTATATGGGTGTTAAAATCAGTAGCTAAATTGTGGCCAATATGTTTCTTCTCTCTCCAGCAAAAGGATAATCACACCACTATTAGTTTCTCAAGCCTTTACAAGGGACTTTAGCAAGAACTAACAATGAGCTGACATTTTGTAGAATGTTTTTAATACACGTATTTACTAAAGCTGCTGTCTCCCATCATGTCTCACTTATATTTAAGAATATTTATATTCAGCCTTATCTAGTATTTTCAGTAACAGTAACAACTGGGAGCCTCACTGCAAATGTGGTTTTAAATGGACTTGTTTAGGACCATAGTGTAGTTTTTCTGTTGTTTTATGTTTAGGTGTTTTTGCATTTTTAAGTTAAACATTCATTGGTTGTAGATTTGTTATATTGAAAATAATCTATAATTTTGATAACAAGTGCTTATTTCATTTTGTTTGTTTATTTTGCAGCTAATGTGGATTTGTGGATCTGTAAGTCAGGACACAAGTGCACTTTCTTAAATTTGGTAGCAATTTTTCATTTATCATACTTCCTGAAAGAAGGATGCAGTTGAGCTATAATTCATTGATTCTAAGATGCCAATGATTATAAGGTGCATTGTTATTTTCTGCGGTAGCTGGAAAGAAAAATACTTCCTGTTAAACTGACATGCTTTTGATTACAAAATGCATCCCATTTTCAGAGGTGTTAATGTAAAAAGCTGCAACTTAACCCTTGATGAATTATGCTGTTATTATCACCTTAAATTTGCATGAGGCTTTGTAGATGCACTTATACATATGTCATCTCATTATGTTTTGAAAACAGTTTATCTGTTTTCTGATGCCTATGTAAAATGTTCAGGAATGGTGATGAGTTTATGTATGAAGTGATGCATTGAAGGTTAAGTATTTATCTGTAGTTGTACTGTTTTTGGTAAATCAAAGTCTTATCTACTTCTTTCCCAGGTGGTGGCTAATACTGTAGCAGCATTACCTGACATCAGCGAATCTCACCCAAATAGCACCTTACTTGATCTGAACCCACAGAACATTAATAAGCTGCTGACAGCCCTGAATGAGTGCACCGAATGGGGCCAGGTTTTCATCCTGGACTGCCTGTCTAATTACAACCCTAAAGATGACCGGGAGGCTCAGAGGTCAGTCTCTTTGCCTCCATGGTATCTGGGAGTCCTGTCTGATTGAACAAGTTCCAGTGTCTGTTTGAGAATAAGGGTCTGTTATGTTGAGGAAGATTAGTGGCTTATGGGATAGATACTGCTGTCTCATGGTATTTTCTCACTCAATTTAGGATCATTTTAGGTAGTAGAGTAAACCATGAAAATATAGCTGTTCTTCTGAGTTGGTGTTTTCCATTTCTTATGTGAGCGGTGCAGTTACCTTCCACCAAAACCTGCCTCATTGTGGTCTCACATCTCCACACAGCGGTTCCTGGCTATTTGGCAAACAGCAGTTTCTGAGTGTCTCATTGTAGTGACAAACTTTCATTCTGTTAGGTACATAGTAAGTGGCTTGATACAATTTATTGATCTGAGCTATACCTGTCATTCAGTACTAGGGAAAGGGTGTTTGCACCACACACAAAAAAGTTCTATGTTTACTTTATTCCATTAGATAGATAAATCATACCACTCTGAATTTAGAGACTATTTTGGAAGGCATACCTGGATTGTTCTCAGCCCTTTGCCACCTTAGTGTTTAAAATTTTGTCTCAGTGTCAGAAATAAACTCCTAAATTTCATATACACGTCCATACAGTTTAGTTTACAGTTGGAATCTTCACTAATTTTTATTAGCATATTGTATATGTAGGCATTGTACAATGCAAAGTACTTCTGAAGAAATATTGGCTCTGTACTAAAGCTGACATATTTTAATTGTGGTAGGTAAGAACCTTCCTTGCCTGGCTGAAGCTCAAGCTACTATAACATAAGTGTTCTTCACTTGTCTGGGAAATTGTTCCCTCTGGACTTCACTAAAGTTTACCCTCATAGATCCTTTCCATCATTGAAAACACAAGTATCTTCTGGAAAGAACTTTACAATGAATTTTATTTCTGTTGTTCATTGGCATCTCACACTTATCAGGAAATATCTGTTGAGCCCATGCTCTTCTAGGCCCTGAGGATAGAGTAGTGGATAGTAAAAAATCATAACCCTCCTGGAACACGTATTCTGAGGGATGGGGCAGAAGTGTATATAGTATGTATATATAAAATAATATATAATGTGTCAGATGATGATAAGTGCTAACAAGGAAGATAAAGTAGGAAAAGATCTAGTAAGCAATTCTGGCCATTTGGGGGTGAGGAATTGTATTTTATATAGAAGGGAAGTCAGGGAAGGCCTCCCTGAGAAGGTGGCATTTGTATAAAGACCTGAAGGAGGTTCAAGGAGTTAGCCAAGGAGATCTAGGAGGAAGGGAAAGAAACACAGCTTATTCATCTTGTATCCTTAACTGAATATAGTCAGCTAGCTGCTCATGTTACCCAAGAGCTATCAAAGTTAGGTCAGTTTCTGAAGAACCCTCAAAGATAATTAAATATTCAAGATTTCATGAGACATTCAAGTGTAGGTGGCAGGAACTAGAGCAGGAGAAAAGGTTGAGAGAACATTGCAGTACTTCTGTTAAAAAAACAAAAACTCTCTCAAAGATTCTATTATCTTGAAGGCAAGCGGTTGGGTAGTTTTCTCTGTCAACCTACTTCTTCCTGCATCTTACAATGAAACCTTCAGCCACACTTGGTTGGTATCTCTCACTATAAAATAATACTCAGAATGCTTAATTTGACTTCCTGTAGGTTGAGGAGAAATGGGCTGTAAGGCGGGGAGCCCTTACATAATAAGGGGACACAGAACTCTGAAAAGGAAGGTAAATGGTGTGAGCTTCAAGAGTTCAGTTACTAGCCAGTTTCCTTCCAATTTGACTATTCTAAATTTGATTTCCTAAAGTCTTCTGATGCCCCTGCTCTGCCTGTAGTTGGCTGGCTTTGCAGTATTAGATCCCAGTTTTACCTGTGCATGGAGCTTTGACTTATGTAATTGATTCTCTAATTTCTTAATACTTGGGCCATGTACCTCTGACACAGTATAGACTGGATTAAGCAAAGAAATTATAATTCAAGATGTTAATTTTCCTTTTCTGCCCTCAGCATCTGTGAGCGGCTAACTCCCCGACTATCTCATGGCAACTCAGTGGTGGTGCTTTCAGCAGTAAAAGTCCTAATGAAATTTCTAGAGTTGTTACCTAAGGACTCTGACTACTACAATATGCTGCGGTATGTCGCCCTGAGGAATATCAACCTAATTGTCCAGAAAACATTGGGAAAAGATGAATTGGTAATAATAATAGTGTGTGTAATTTTGAATTAAACCTAATAACATCAGTATATAAAGAGGCAAGTGTTAAGCTCTGTTTAATGTATAGAAATGAAAATGTGTGGCAGAGCAACTTGCCCAGAGTCAGCAGGGCATTGATTTCAGAGTGTTCCTGTAATAAATGCTTGGTGTGGCTCTCAATTGGGTTTGTTTTCTGAGGGCCTCTTAATGGTATTCTAGCTACTGCCTGCTTAATATGCTGCAGGCCATAGTCTGGAGGCAGAGTGTCATTCTTCCAGCAATTCTTTTCGGCAGTATATGTCCCGACCATTAAAAGGAGTAAAAAAGTCTTCCAAATAGACAGAGGGGTGTAGAGGAAGTTTGTGGGTTTTTTTTTCCCTGGAGGGAATGGATAGGGAGCAGAGAGGCACAGCTTAGATATATATAGATTCAGAAGGATATAGCAATATATGTGTCACCTGTCTTGTCTTGTTGGGTTTCTTCATACAGCAGGCCTGAATCTTGAAGCAGGAAATCAAAGTCTTCTTTGTGAAGTACAATGACCCTATCTATGTTAAACTAGAGAAGTTGGACATAATGATTCATATGGCATCCCAAGGCAACATTGCTCAGGTGGGACCTAAAGCAAACTCAAATTTATAGTGACTTAGATCTTAAGATCTGGCTTTTAGAAAAAATTAGGCTATGAAATTGCTGTTTGAAAGTCCTTCGTAATCATCCACTTCCTGGATTTTTACCAGGTTCTAGCAGAACTGAAGGAGTATGCCACCCACGTAGATGCTGACTTTGTTCATCAAGCTGTGCGGGCCATTGGAAGGTGCGCCATCAAGGTGGAGGCAAGTGTCTGGTGGTAGCTCTGATCACATTAGGGGATTCTGAGTATTCACTCCTTTCTTTAAAATACATTTTTAAAGTTTATTAAAGGAATATAGCACACGGTTAAAATATTAAAGAATTTTTAGTAAACAGCAGCTGTCCCTGGTCCCTCTCTTGCCAGAGGGAATCATTTTGACTGTTTCTCATTTTTGTTATTTTGATTACTTCTATATCTCTAATATGCTCATGCATTATTTATTGATTTACCAATTATAGACATCGTCTATTAACTTTCTGCTATGAGATAAGCAACTTAGTTCATATATCCTGCCATTCCTACTTGTACCCTCCTATTCTCCAGTATAGTTATATCATAAAGTTTATGTTCCTATTTTGATTATCCTTATAAATTGAGATAATACACGTTTATTTCTTGTTCTGTCAACTATAGGCCAACAAAACAGTATGCATACTGTGACCGTAAATATGTAGAGCCAGTACAATACACATGATGGTTATTTTCTTACACAGACTTCTTTTTCTCGAGTTTTACAATGGCCTTTTTTTCTTGAATTGTGCGTCTTCATTGTACCTCTGTCTTCATCCAGCTTTTCAAGTGTTTTATCAAGTCTGTATAAACATTTTGTCCTAGATCCTTTGTGCTTCCTTCCTCTGTCCTCTCTCTTCTTCCAGTCTGGCCAATTGCTTTCTTGGCTTCTGCACAGCCATCATTCCATAAAACCACTCTTTACTGCTGTTTCCTGTTATTGTTACATTTTTTATAGTGTTCTTTTTTTGTGGTTATAATAGCTTCTGAGTCTGGGATATGAATGACAGTTATTTGTTTCTGCAGTTCGAATTTAATCATCTGGAATATTATATGGGTAACATTTTCTTGTCTGTATATATCTTTTTAATTGAGGTGTTTACCATGTATATAGTAAATTGCAGCCCATTTATATTAAGAATGAGATAACAGAAAGTTCACTAGGATTTCTGTGCACATGTAGGTAGCACTTTGTATTCGCAGGTTTTCTGCTTTAGGGCAGGGAGTTGATCTTGGTAGTCCTGGAGGCTCTCTGTGGTCTTACAGGGCCGATTGGTTTCTAGCTCGGTTGCAGCCTTCCAGTAGGTATATGAGCTACAATTTGCATTGCCCTGCTTCATCAGTCACCAGTTCTCCACTTGTTTTTCCTCATTCAGAAATTTGTTGAAATTAATGATGGCCTCTATTCACTGTAATTGGTAGATTCAGAGCTCTGTGTTTGTTCTTACTCCTTGACTGTATGCAGTTCTGCTTAAATTCAGAGTTGGACCATATGATTTCTCAAAGATCCTAAAATAATTTGTGCTTATGTCCGGTACTTCCTGGGAAAAGAAGGAAACACATGCTGTGTCAAGCTTCTATGAAAGCCAAGTTCTTAGTTGTCCTTCCTTGTTTTTATTCAACTCAGTGCTGTTTTGTTAGTTACCAGTGATGTATCATTTAGTAAGAGTTGTTACAGCAAGGAGTTAATCCTGGTTTCCACTCTTGGTTCTGCTCAGTCGCTTCAGATAGTTAATACAGTTCAGTCACTCTGTTTCAGAAATGTGAAAGTCTGTTTATTGGATCCTGATATAGATCTGTTTATTGGATCTTGATATACTTAATGTAGACAGTTTTCAGAGAGACTCTGGTAGCGTAAGAGTCATTTTGTGGTTTTTACTCCCACACTGTCATTGTCTTATTGACCTCTGATAAACCTGTAAATAGTTGTATAAGATTATATCCAAAGTCAAAAAGATTTTTCTCTCCCTGGAGTTACTGAAAATTGTTATCAAAGCATTTATATTCCTGGAGGCCACTGGTGCCATATATTGTGACTAAATGGAAATGTTGTCATAATGTGGAAGAGATAAGCTTTTCTCAATTTTTTTATTAAAGTATCCTTGATGAACAATCTTATGTTGGTTTCAAATCCACAATGCCGTGGTTCAACATTTACCCATATTATCAAGCCATCACCCCCTCCCCTCCAGTGCAGTCACTATTATATGTAGTAAGATGTTACAGAATCATTAACTGTATTCTCCATGCTATACTGTCGTCCCTGTGACCAGCCTATATTGTGATTGCAAATTATTGTGCCCCTTAATCCCCTCCCTTCCACCCATCCACCCCATCCACTTCCCCTTGGTAACTACTAGTCCCTTTTTGGTGTCTGTGTCCACTGCTATTTTGTTCCTTCTGTTTTGCTTTGTTTTTATACTCCACAAGTAAGTGGAGTATAAAAGTTGATATTGTGTTTTTACACCTGGCTTATTTCACTGAGCATAATACCCTCTATTTCTATCCATATTGTTGCAAATGATAGTGTTTCTTCTTCTTTTTTTATGAATGAATATTTCATTGTGTATATCTACCACTTCCCTTTTTTTAATTAAAGTATCATTGATATACAATTTTACCTTGGTTTCAGATATACAACACACTAGTTCAACAGTTGCCCATATTATTAAATCCTCACCCCCTTTTGTGTGGTTATTGTCTATCAACACAGTAAGATGTCAGAGAATCATTGAGTGTATTCTCCATTCTGTACTACTGTCCCCGTGACTAACTTATATTGTGATTGTGAATTATTGTGCTGCTTTATCCCCTTCACCCTCCCCCTTGGTAACCACTAGTCCCTTCTCAGTGTCTATGAATTTACTCTACTATTTTGTTCCTTCTGTTTTACTTCGTTTTTATACTCCACAGATAAGTGAAATCATATGGTATTTGTCTTTCTCCGGCTGGCTTATTTCACTGATCATAGAGCCATGTTCGTTGCAAATGGTAGTGCTGCTTCTTTTCTATGACTGAATAATATTCCATTGTATATATGTACCACCCTGTCTTTATCCACTCATCTACTGATGGACACTTTGGTTGCTTTCATTATCTTAGCTATTGTAAGTAATGTAGTGATAAACGTAGGAGTGCTTATATCTTTTTGAATCAGGGATTTTGTTTTCTTTGGATAAATTCTTAGAAGTGGAATCACTGGGTCAAATGATATTTCTATTTTTAGTTTTTTGAGAAACCTCCATACCACTTTCCATAGTGGCCGTACCAATTTACATTCCCAGCAACAGTATAATAGGGTTCTCATTTATCTACATCCTTGCCAATATGCCAACACTTGGTATTTCTTGTCTTTTGGATCATGGCCATTGGTTAGTGGTGGGATGTGATATCGCAGTGTGGTTTTGATTTGTATTTCCCTGATGGATGTTGATGTGGAGCAAATTTTCATGTGCCAGTTGGCCATCCTTATTTCTTCTTTGGAGAAATGTCTGTTCAGGTCCTCCGCCCATTGTTTAATCAGGTTATTTGGGTTTTTTTGGTATTGATTCATATGAGTTGATATATTGTGGCTGTTAACCCCTTATTGGATAGATAGTTTATGAATATATTCTCCCATATTGTAGGTTGCTTTTTTGTTCTGCTGATGGTGACCTTTGCCTACAGAAGCTTTTTAGTTTGATGTAATCCCACTTGTTCATTTTTTGTTTCCCTTGCCTGAGGAGATGTGACCAGGAAAAAATCCACAGGGTGATGACTTGATAATATGGGTAAATGTTGAACCATGGCATTGTGTATTTGAAACCAGCATAAGATTGTTCATCAATGATACTTTAATAAAAAAAATTAAGAAAAGCTTATCTCTTCCACATTATGACAACATTTCCATTTAGTCACAATACATGGCACCAACGGCCTCCAGGAATATAAATGCTCAAGAGATTTTTGGCTGTTTTCTTCTAAGAGTTTTATTATGGTTTCATGTTATATATTTAGGTTTTTAATCCAATTTTGAGTTTACTTTTATTTATGGAGTTAATGATCCAATTTCATTCTGTTACATGTAGCTTTCCAGTTCTCCCAACACCAGTTATTGAAGAGGCTGTATCTTCTCCATTGTATATTCATGGCTCCTTTACGGTATATTAATTGACCATATATGTGTGGGTTTATATCTGGGCTTTCTAATCTGTTCCATTGATATATGGGTGTGTATGTTTCCTTTATATGAAATGTCCAGAACAGGCAAATCCATACAGACAGAAAGTAAATTAATAGTTGCCAGGTCCTAGCAGGAGGGGAAAAAGGGGAGTAACAGCTAATGGACATGGGATTTCTTTTTAGGGGTGATGAAAATGTCCTGGAATTGGATAGTGGTGGTTACTGTACAACCTTGTGGATATACTAAAAAAACACTGGAATTGTATGCTTTATAATGATGCATTTTATGTTATGTGGGTTGTATCTCAATTTTTAAAAAAAGAACCATGCTATACTATTTAGTGCACTGGTCGCCAGAAGACCAAAAATGTCAGTAGATGGAAGAAAGGAGAGTGAAGACCCAGACTCTTCCAGGACAAAGTTGAGAGGGAGTCAGTGGTGAGGCTGGGAGCCCTGCTGTTTGTTCTGCTCTGGGAAGTCCACTATTCCTTTTCTTTTTTTTTTTTTTTTTTTTTTTTTTAAGATAATTATTTTTTATTGAAGGGTAGTTGACACACAGTATTACATTACATTAGTTTCAGGTGTACAACACAGTGATTCAACATTTATATACATGATAATTCTAAGTACCAGCTATCACCATACCAAGTTGTTACAATATTTTGACTATATTCCTTATGCTATACATTACATCCCGGTTGCTTATTTATTTTACAATTGGAAGTGTGTACTTTTTCTTGGTTGTTGTTGTTAGGGCATCTCTCATATTTATTGATCAAATGGTTGTTAACAACAATAAAATTCTGTATAGGGGAGTCAATGCTCAATGCACAATCATTAATCCACCCCAAGCCTAATTTTCGTCAGTCTCCAATCTTCTGAAGCATAACGAACAAGTTCTTACATGTAGAACAAATTCTTACATAGTGAATAAGTTACATGGTGAACAGTACAAGGGCAGTCATCACAGAAACTTTTGGTTTTGCTCATGCATTATGAACTATAAACAGTCAGTTCAAATATGAATACACATTTGATTTTTATACTTGATTTATATGTGGATACCACATTTCTCTCTTTATTATTTTTAATAAGATGCTGAAGTGGTAGGTAGATACAACATAAAGGTAGAAAACATAGTTTAGTGTTGTAAGAGAGCAAATGTAGATGATCAGGTGTGTGCCTGTAGACTATGTGTTAATCCAAGCTAGACAAGGGCAATAAAACATCCACATATGCAGAAGATTTCTCTCAGAACAGGGGGGGTGAGGTTCTAAGCCTCACTTCTGTTGATCCCCAATTTCTCACCTGATGACCCCCCTGCCACTGTGCCTGTCTTAGGTTGTTCCTCCCTTGAGGAATCTTACCCGTCTCTGGCTAACCAGTCATCTTCCAGGGCCATACAGGGAAATGTAAAGTTGGTAAGTGAGAGAGAAGCCTTATTGTTTGAAATGGTTAGCTTTTTATTTCTTTGCATATTTATGCCCTGTAGCTTCTATGCCCAGCATTTGTCTTGAGGTATCTTTACCACTTGGAAGAATTATGATACTTGGTAAATTTGATATGAGGCACGAATTCTATTTAAGGGTTGTAATTAGGAAGGAAGAAGAAAAGCTATAGAAGTAGCAGGCGGCAGAAAACCTGGGAAGATTGATTATTTCTTTGACATATCTTCTTGTAGAGTAACTTCAGCATGTATAGATTTTAAGCTACTACTTAAATTGCGCACACACATTGACATAATAGGAGTATAGTTACATAACCAAAGCATACCTGTAATTACCAGCCATCTCCAGTGAAACCAAGAAAACCAGTTAGGCACCCTAGGCATTTGTGAAAACTTATCAATGATATGATGGTTATTATCTAACTGAATTTGAGTAGTCTGAGAGAAATCAGACAAATTAAAACAACCCATTCCTGGGGAATGTTCACATCCCATATGTTCTTTTAACAGTAAATAGTCTGTAGTTGTAAGATTTTGGAGCGCTACAATTTGCACTTCTCCTAATTCTTGGTTGAGTTCCAACAGTATAGATCCAGTCACATTTGTTGTTTTACTGTATGCACAGGCCAGCTTAGATATCTCCTTCATTCCCATGGCAAGTCCAGGAGCTGGTGGGATGAGTGCATCTACAGCTGTAGCAGTGCGTGGATCTTTGTTGGGGTTTTTTGATGATCATCTTCTGGCATGAGTCTTCCCGAGAGTGCTGATGTTGGAAGTTCTCTTTCATATCGTTTCTTAGTTCATTTTCGGGGTAGCCAAATTAGGCTTTGATCCTCTGTATAAACACAAACAGACCCTTTGCCTACACTTTTATATGTCCTTTATATCATTGTGTAGAACTCATTAGAGGTCACCACATAGGAACTGCATTTTTTTTTTTTTAATCATTAATCTACACTTACATGACGAATACTTTGTTTACTAGGCTCTCCCCTATACCAGGTCCCCCCTATATACTCCTTTACAGTCACTGTCCATCAGCGTAGCAACCTGTTGTAGAATCACTACTTGTCTTCTCTGTGTTGTACAGCCCTCCCCTTTCTCCCACCCCGCTATGGATGCTAATCTTAATACCCCCCTACTTCTCCCCCCCTTATCCCTCCCTACCCACCCATCCTCCCCAGTCCCTTTCCCTTTGGTACCTGTTAGTCCATTCTTGAGTTCTGTGATTCTGCTGCTGTTTTGTTCCTTCAGTTTTTCCTTTGTTCTTATATTCCACAGATGAGTGAAATCATTTGGTATTTCTCTTTCTCTGCTTGGCTTGTTTCACTGAGCAAAATACCCTCCAGCTCCATCCATGTTGCTGCAAATGGTTGGATTTGCCCTTTTCTTATGGCTGAGTAGTATTCCATTGTGTATATGTACCACATCTTCTTTATCCATTCATCTATCGATGGACATTTAGGTTGCTTCCAATTCTTGGCTATTGTAAATAGTGCTGCGATAAACATAGGGGTGCACTGATCTTTCTCATACTTGATTGCTGCATTCTTAGGGTAAATTCCTAGGAGTGCAATTCCTGGGTCAAATGGTAAGTCTGTTTTGAGCATTTTGATGTACCTCCATACTGCTTTCCACAATGGTTGAACAAGTTTACATTCCCACCAGCAGTGTAGGAGGGTTCCCCTTTCTCCACAGCCTCGCCAACATTTGTTGTTGTTTGTCTTTTGGATGGCAGCCATCCTTACTGGTGTGAGGTGATACCTCATTGTAGTTTTAATTTGCATTTCTCTGATAATTAGCGATGTGGAGCATCTTTTCATGTGTCTGTTGGCCATCTGTATTTCTTTTTTGGAGAACCGTCTGTTCAGTTCCTTTGCCCATTTTTTAATTGGGTTATTTGTTTTTTGTTTGTTGAGGCGTGTGAGCTCTTTATATATTCTGGACGTCAAGCCTTTATCGGATGTGTCATTTTCAAAGATATTCTCCCATACTGTAGGGTTTCTTTTTGTTCTATTGATGGTGTCTTTTGCTGTACAGAAGCTTTTCAGCTTAATATAGTCCCACTTGTTCATTTTTGCTGTTGTTTTCCTTGCCCGGGGAGATATGTTCAAGAAGAGGTCACTCATGTTTATGTCTAAGAGGTTTGTGCCTATGTTTTCTTCCAAGAGTTTAATGGTTTCATGACTTACATTCAGGTCTTTGATCCATTTTGAGTTTACTTTTGTATATGGGGTTAGACGATGGTCCAGTTTCATTCTCCTACATGTAGCTGTCCAGTTTTGCCAGCACCATCTGTTGAAGAGACTGTCATTTCGCCATTGTATGTCCATGGCTCCTTTATCAAATATTAATTGACCATATATGTCTGAGTTAATGTCTGGATTCTCTAGTCTGTTCCATTGGTCTGTGGCTCTGTTCTTGTGCCAGTACCAAATTGTCTTGATTACTATGGCTTTATAATAGAGCTTGAAGTTGGGGAGTGAGATCCCCCCTACTTTATTCTTCTTTCTCAGGATTGCTTTGGCTATTCGGGGTCTTTGGTGGTTCCATATGAATTTTTGAATTATTTGATCCAGTTCATTGAAGAATGTTGCTGGTAGTTTCATAGGGATTGCATCAAATCTGTATATTGCTTTGGGCAGGATGGCCATTTTGACGATATTAATTCTTCCTAGCCATGAGCATGGGATGCGTTTCCATCTGTTAGTGTCCCCTTTAATTTCTTTTAAGAGTGACTTGTAGTTTTCAGAATATAAGTCTTTCACTTCTTTGGTTAGGTTTATTCCTAGGTATTTTATTTTTTTTGATGCAATTGTGAATGGAGTTGTTTTCCTGATTTCTCTTTCTGTTGGTTCATTGTTGGTATATAGGAAAGCCACAGATTTCTGTGTGTTGAGTTTGTATCCTGCAACTTTGCTGTATTCCGATATCAGTTCTAGTAGTTCTGGGGTGGAGTCTTTAGGGTTTTTTATGTACAGTATCATGTCATCTGCAAATAGTGACAGTTTGACTTCTTCTTTGCCAATCTGGATTCCTTGTATTTTTTTGTTTTGTCTGATTGCCGTGGCTAGAACCTCTAGTACAATGTTAAATAACAGTGGGGAGAGTGGGCATCCCTGTCTAGTTCCCGATCTCAGCGGAAATGCTTTCAGCTTCTCGCTATTCAATATAATGTTGGCTGTGGGTTTTTCATAGATGGCCTTTATTATGTTGAGGTACTTGCCCTCTATTCCCATTTTGCTGAGAGTTTTTATCATGAATGGATGTTGAACTTTGTCAAATGCTTTTTCAGCATCTATGGAGATGATCATGTGGTTTTTGTCTTTCTTTTTGTTGATGTGGTGGATGATATTGATGGACTTTCGAATGTTGTGCCATCCTTGCATCCCTGGGATGAATCCCACTTGGTCATGATGTACGATGGTTTTGATGTATTTTTGAATTCGGTTTGCTAAAATTTTGTTGAGTATTTTTGCATCTACGTTCATCAGGGATATTGGTCTATAGTTTTCTTTTTTGGTGGTGTCTTTGCCTGGTTTTGGTATTAGGGTGATGTTAGCTTCATAGAATGAGTTTGGGAGTATCCCCTCCTCTTCTATTTCTTGGAAAACTTTAAGGAGAATGGGTATTATGTCTTCCCTGTATGTCTGATAAAATTCCGAGGTAAATCCATCTGGCCCGGGGGTTTTGTTCTTTGGTAGTTTTTTGATTACCGCTTCAATTTCGTTGCTGGTAATTGGTCTGTTTAGATTTTCTGTTTCTTTTTGGGTCAGTCTTGGAAGGTTGTATTTTTCTAGGAAGTTGTCCATTTCTCCTAGGTTTCCCAGCTTGTTAGCATATAGGTTTTCATAGTAGTCTCTAATAATTCTTTGTATTTCTGCGGGATCTGTTGTGATTTTTCCTTTCTCATTTCTGATACTGTTGATTTGTGTTGACTCTCTTTTCCTCTTAATAAGTCTGGCTAGAGGCTTATCTATTTTGTTTATTTTCTCGAAGAACCAGCTCTTGGTTTCATTGATTTTTGCTATTGTTTTATTCTTCTCAATTTTATTTATTTCTTCTCTGATCTTTATTATGTCCCTCCTTCTGCTGACCTTAGGCCTCATTTGTTCTTCTTTTTCCAATTTTGATAGTTGTGACATTAGACCGTTCATTTGGGATTGCTCTTCCTTTTTTAAATATGCTTGGAGTGCTATATACTTTCCTCTTAAGACTGCTTTTGCTGCGTCCCACAGAAGTTGGGGCTTAGTGTTGTTGTTGTCATTTGTTTCCATATATTGCTGGATCTCCATTTTGATTTGGTCATTGATCCATTGATTATTTAGGAGCATGTTGTTTAGCCTCCATGTGTTTGTGAGCCTTTTTGCTTTCTTTGAACAGTTTATTTCTAGTTTAATGCCTTTGTGGTCTGAAAAGTTGGTTGGTAGGATTTCAATCTTTTGGAATTTACTGAGGCTCTTTTTGTGTCCTAGTATGTGGTCTATTCTGGAGAATGTTCCATGTGCACTTGAGAAGAACGTGTATCCTGTTGCTTTTGGATGTAGAGTTCTGTAGATGTCTATTAGGTCCATCTGTTCTAGTGTGTTGTTCAGTGCCTCTGTGTCCTTACTTATTTTCTGTCTGGTGGATCTGTCCTTTGGAGTGAATGGTGTGTTGAAGTCTCCTAGAATGAATGCATTGCATTCTATTTCCTCCTTTAGTTCTGTTAATATTTGTTTCAGGTATGTTGGTGCTCCTGTATTGGGTGCATATATATTTATAATGGTTATATCCTCTTGATGGACTGAGCCCTTTATCATTATGTAATGTCCTTCTTTGTCTTTTGTTACTTTCTTTATTTTGAAGTCTGTTTTGTCTGATACCAGAATTGCAACACCTGCTTTCTTCTCTCTGTTGTTTGCTTGAAATATCTTTTTCCATCCCTTGACTTTAAGTCTGTGCGCGTCTTTGGGTTTGAGGTGAGTCTCTTGTAAGCAGCATATGGATGGATCTTGCTTTTTTATCCATTCTATTACTCTGTGTCTTTTGATTGGTGCATTCAGTCCATTTACATTTAGGGTGATTATTGAAAGGTATGAATTTATTGCCATTGCAGGCTTTAAGTTTGTGGTTACCAAAGGTTTAGGGTTAGCTTCTTTACTGTCTTACTGTCTAACTTAACTCGCTTGTTGAGCTATTATAAACACAATCTGATGATTCTTTATTTCTCTCCCTTCTTATTCCTCCTCCTCCCTTCTTCATATGTTGGGTGTTTTGTTGTGTGCTCTTTTTAGGAGTGCTCCCATCTAGAGCAGTCCCTGTAGGATGCCCTGTAGAGGTGGTTTGTGGGAGGCAAATTCCCTCAACTTTTGCTTGTCTGGGAATTGTTTAATCCCTCCTTCATATTTAAATGATATTCGTGCTGGATACAGTAGTCTTGGTTCGAGGCCCTTCTGTTTCATTGCATTAAGTGTATCATGCCATTCTCTTCTGGCCTGTAGGGTTTCTGTTGAGAAGTCTGATGATAGCCTGATGGGTTTTCCTTTGTAGGTAACCTTTTTTTTCTCTCTGGCTGCTTGTAATACTTTGTCCTTGTCTTTGATCTTTGCCATTTTAATTATTATGTGTCTTGGTGTTGCCCTCCTTGGATCCCTTGTCATGGGAGTTCTGTGTACCTCTGTGGTCTGAGAGGCCATTTCTTCCCCTAGTTTGGGGAAATTTTCAGCAATTATTTCTTCAAAGACATTTTCTATCCCCTTTTCTCTCTCTACTTCTTCTGGAATGCCTATGATTCTTATATTATTTCTTTTATATTGATCACTCAGCTCTCTTAAAATTCTTTCATTCCTGGAGATCCTTTTATCTCTCTCTGCATCAGCTTCTCTGCGTTCCTGTTCTCTGTTTTCTAGTCCATTAATGGTCTCTTGCATCTCGTCCATTCTGTTTTGAAGTCCTTCCAGAGCTTGTTTTATTTCTGAATTCTCCTTCCTTAGTTCTTGCATATTTCTCTGCAAGTCCATCAGCATGGTTATGACTTTTGTTTTGAATTCTTTTTCAGGTAGACTGGCTAAATCTATCTCCCCAGATTCCTTCTCAGGGGAAGATGTAGCAGATGCCGAAGCTGTCTGGGTTAGTCTTGTCTGGATCATATTTTTTTGCCTTTTCATGTTGACAGGTGCTATTGACTGTCAGCTGGGAGGGCCAAAATTTTCACTTACTACTGGCCTTTCTTTACTGGGGCAACTGCGACCCCTAGTGGCTTGTGTTGGGTAATTGCGTGTAGAGTGGGTCTTTGTGTCTTGCCTGGCCGGGAGGGAGAAATTTCCCTTTCTGTGGGCGGAATTTGTCTCAGGCTGCTTCTCTGCTTTCGCAGCGCCCGGTGGGGTGATGGATGGGGGGGCTGCTTGACTGTTTGCCTCCGTGAGGGGTCTCAGAGCTGTTGCCCAGGGGGTTAGTGCACCCGGTTTTCCCTGTAATTTCCAGCTGCTGTACTGTGACCTGGGTTTTTTCCGTCAAGCTGTTAAGTCCCTGTCCCTTTAAGACTTTCAAAAAGCCCCCGCTTTTCTTTGTCACAGGGGCATCAGCTTCAGCACCCGCTCAGAGGTCTTACTCCCTGTTCTCCCAGTATCCAGGGCCCCCTGGGCATGTACTGTGTCTGCGCTCTGGCCCGGATGGCTGGGGCTGGGTGTTCGGCAGTCCTGGGCTCCGTCTCCCTCCCGCTCTGCCTGCTCTTCTCCCGCCGGGAGCTGGGGGGAGGGGCGCTCGGGTCCCGCCGGGCCGGGGCTTGTATCTTACCCCTTTCACCGGTCGCTGGGTTCTCGCTGGTGTAGCTGCAGTCTGGCCACTGTCCTGCGTCTTCTGGTCTCTCTTTTAGGGCTAGTTGTGTTTGTTGTATTTTCAAAAGTATATATGTTTTTGGGAGGAGATTCCCACTGTCCTACTCACGCCGCCATGTTGGCTCCGCCTACCCACTATTCCTTTTCTAGTCTGTTCTCTAGGTATGTTTAGTACCATTAACTTGTTTCATTTGCAACACTAGTTAATATTCAGTAAGATAATGTTATGAAGACAGTGAATGTGACTGTCACATGTCTGGTTAAGTACAGTACCTCAAACTTTGAGGATTTGAATATCTGCTTTGAAAATAAATTGGTGGTATTAAAACCTCTGAGATCACTGGTGGGCTCTGTGCAAGCAAGGTCCTTCACTTCCCCATATTCCCCTGCCCACTTTCACGTGGGCCTGAATGTTATGGAGAATGAAGAATGACTCTCAGGCAATATGCAGCCAAAACACTTCAGCCACGTTGGTTATACTTCCTCTGAAATTATCTTAGTTCTCTAACCACTCCTTCCTCGTAGCTCATCCATGGCCTTGTACCCATCACCTCAGTGTTTACTCTCAACTATGAAGCCCTTGTATCAGTGTGTTTATTGCTAGTGAAATAAAAATATGGGGCCACTCTGTGTTCTCCTTCTTCCTCCTCCTGTCTTTAGTGCAGTATTTGCTTCATCAAGATTGTGTCGGGAAAATGTGTGAGAACTGACTCAACATCTCAGACCTGGGGGACTCTACAGCAACTGGCTTTTCCACAGACCGCAATAAAAATGGTTTTTGATTCACAGTGAATGTTTTGCACTAGAGATTATTTACATTTTGGCTCAGTTCCCTCATTTTACTGATGAAAGGTGTGCTGACTCCTAGTCCATTGCCCTTTTGATGCTCAGAGGCTTATCTTTATGGAAGTGAAATGTAGCGACTGTTTTGATTAGCTTCAGAATCTACCTTGAGTCAAAGTTTAAGAAATATTTATCTAAATCATTGAAAAAACATATTATTTGAGGAGGAAAACTCAAGTTTATTTTTGCAGAAGCCTTTTGCCGCTGAGCTGTGGGACAGATTAAAGGTAGATTATTTCACAAAATAATGGAACATTTCTTTCCTGTTTTATTTTTCTCCAAATTTTTCTATACAGGTCCAGACAGATGGACCATTTTTCCTTTCAATTTACTGAGACAGAGAAGAATTGAGGACTGAAGCATGTCATCACTGTATCATTTCCTCCTGAATGTATGAAATCCTAACAGCTTAGGTAAGAAAATGTCCAAAGCAGGCAGTGAAAATAAATTTAAAATAGGACAAACTCTGAAACTATCCATGTTAGAATACCAAGGCAGAAGGGAAAACTGGTTTTTTGGAGGAATTTAGTCAAAGAAGTAAGCAGTGACCTAGACCCTATTCTATCCACTATGTTCAGAGTGCTAGGGGATGGAGTAACCCCTTTCCCTTATTCATCTACATAGGTCCTTGCGCCATGAGAACATGACTCCCCATGGGGAGCTCCTATAAAATGAGAGATTTGACTATTCACATTCCCAGACTTTTGGATTTCACAGACCAGTAAAATGTCAAAAATATTAAGACCATGATAAGAATCTCAACTTTGTAGTTTAATGTCCAAGTATTAAAACAGCTATTCTCTATCAGCATCTCTTCATAAAACAATTTTTAGTATCAAAATTGAAGGAAGGGCATAGTTGTATGATAAGATGGAATAGATTTTATGAAATTGTTTTTCTTTTGTTAACATTCTAGGATTAAAATAAAGATCTTGAGAATTTATTTTCCCTTTTGTGTGTCCTCTGCAGAGTAGCTATTAGGACACCCAGAACCCCAGTGTTGGAGCCCTACTTGTACCTACTCTTGATTTTTTCAAATCTCTCTCCTTCTCACCCTGCCTCCCAGCTTCCCACATTATCCCACCCCCACATGTAAAACACACACACACACTTCAACAGAGTCACATAGGAAAATCAGGGAATTTTTTTTAAGGATTTCATGCTAGACTGTTAATGGCTTAATGAGTCATACTTTGATTTGCTGCATATTAAAACTCAAGAAAACAGTCTTAAGTAAAAAGATTGCATCTCTGGTGGACTTTTCTCACACAGTGTCAGGAAATTTAAATGTCTAAAGTTCAAAAGGAAAAGACTAATTGCTAGTGTTGGGGGAGCATTGTGTATTTTCCTCGGTCCTTGTCCCCACCGCAATAAGGAATTGAAGGACAGAGACACAGTTGTGAAGCAGAGTAGAAGTTCTATTTCAAGTTACTTAAAGAGAGAAAAAATGCAGCAGGTGACCTCGGAGAGGAGAGGAGTGCACTGAAAGGCTGGGGAAAAAGTTACGCACTCAGAAAGTGCAGGCGACCTCAAAGAGAGGACCCCCCTGAAGGGTTGGGGGTTCCCCTTCTAAGTATTTTTCAGGAATGTGACCACGGGCAGGGGTGCAGAGTTGTTAAGTGGTCCCTGAATATTTAAAATTAACTAAAGAAATCTACTGCTCTGATTTCTCCCTGTGATAACCAGGGTCTTGGTCTGGGAGCATATCAGACAAGACCGCCTGCCCTGCCCGCAAGGTGGGCTGAGTTTTTGTGTTCCTAAAGAGTAAGTTAAGAATCTTACTTCTTAACTTCCTGCCTTTTACTGTTGTTTACAGATGGGCTGCATGCTAAATAAGTTTCCCAGTTTGCAAATTACTTGATTAGGGCCGAAGGAGAAAAAACAGCATGTATGTGAAGTTAAAAATTAAGCTGGGCCTGTGTCATTAACACAATAAGACATGGGCTATACTGAGGTACCCTCCTTTATCTGGGGAATATTCAAACATTCCAGGCCAAGTTACTCCTGGCTGTTTGAGCTTTAACTGGTTAACTCTGGTTCTTTTTAGTGGGCTCTCCTGGCCTTATTCTCTTCCCACCCTGCTCATATCTGTTTTCCTGCCTAACACAGGGACAGTGAATTCTCAAGGTGTGTGGAAGCTTTGATTTGTTTGTGCATCTTCTTATATCGCTAGTTTATAAGATCTTTAAGTGTTTGAAGGAACTGTGTCTTTTCTCATTTCCAGAATCAAGCACAGTTCTTGGCATACAACAGGAGGAGATTGATAGTCTGTTGACTGAGTGAATGAATGAATAAATAAGGAAATGAAATTACTTTCTTCCACTGAAGAAGCTGCCCGCTGGGAAGGAGACATGAACACTAATTTTAAAATGTTGAGTGCTGCTGGGAGGCTAGCCTGCACAGTGAGTCACAGTGGAGCTGTTCTGGACAACTAGGAAGCGTTGGCCATCATGAACAACAGGCTGGCAGAAACCAGTGGGGACAGGTAAGAGCAAGGAGTGTCCTGGGGGTCTGGAAGCCAAGGAGACACATCCGGCTCAGCTCTGCTGGGGCTGGGCTCATTCAGGAGCTGTTTTCAGCCTCTTCAAGCCCAGCTTTAGAAATCTCAGCTCAGCTCCAGCAAACAGCCATCTTCCAGGGATGTGGAACTGAAGCCTCAGGCCTTTCTCCTTATCTTTACAGTCTTAAAAGTGACTCACAAAAGTGGCCTATACATTGCATTGTTTCTTTACTAGTCTTGCTCTAGCGGTTTAACTGCCTAAAGGAGGAAAGGTTTAGGTAAGGCTTGATTTCCTGCTCATCTGTTCCTCATTTGGAAATAAAAATCTTAGAGATCCTAATTTTTCCCTGGAACTCTGAATGGCTGAACTCACAGCCTCTCCCAGTCCCTTCAAGAAAGGGGGACAAGGGGATTCTGAGTATGTGTCTGGCTCGGGGCTTCCTTCAGAGCAGAGTTGTCCATAGTGCCATGCATAGGGAAACCCACCCTTGAGCGTCTGTTGATATGTAGCTGTACTAAAGCCAGATGAGATATTCTAGAAATATTACAATTTTACCCACAGGCCCTAATCAGGTATTGCTTGCAACCTGGGCAACTAATTTAGCATGCAGGCCCAGCCATAAACAACATAGTAGAGGGCAGGAAGGTTTACATCTTAAAAGATAAGGTTGCATTTTAAAACCCAGGAAGTTAAGAAGTAATATTTTTAACTCTTTAGCGAACAGATAGTGGCTCAGCCCACCTTAGGGGCTGGGCAGGAGCCTTGTTTGATATGCTCCCAGACCAAGACTCCGGCAACTCAGGGAGAAATCAAGAGTAGTAAATTCCTTAAGTTAATTTTAAATATTCAGGAACCACTTAACAAGACCCCCAGCCTGTGGTCACATTCCTGAAAAATCCTTAAAAGGGGGAACCCCCAACCTTTCAGGGTGCTTGTGGGTAAAATTGTAATATTTCCAGAATCTTTCTCCTGGCTTTAGTACATCTGCGTATCAATAGGCGATGAGCGGTGGAAATATGGCTTTAGGGCATTTGCATGTCCTCAGGAGTGGAGGATATCAATTGATAATTACCTGGGTAACCGAGGGTGTGTCTGAACCTGAGAGGTTAAGGAGAGGGGGCTGGCTGGCTTGTTGGCTTCTTTCGGAGCAGAGAAAGATGGTCCTGGACTGCAGTTTGTAAGCAATAAACGGGTTTTAAACTTTATCTCTCCCTTTGACTGATTTTGGTTTTTAGAGGTATTTTGCCCTGGGATTTCCTTTCCCTGGACTTTCAACAGCGCTCCTCTCTCTGGGGTCGCCCGCACTTTCTAAGTGCATAACTGTAACTTTTTCAGCAGACCTCCCTCTGCGGTCGCCTGTAGTTTCTATGTCTGTAACCTTAAACTTTCACCAGCCTTTCAGGGTGCGTCTCCTCCCTAAGGTCTCCTGCACATTTTCTCTCTTTAAGTAACTTCAAATAAAACTTTTACCCCGCTTCACTACTGTGACTCTGCCCTTCAATTCTTTGTTGTGGTGGGGACAAGAACCGAGGAAAATACACAATGCTGCCCCAACACCTGGACAGCGTGCTGGCCTGGTGGGGGCAACTGTTGACTGTTTCAGACAGCTGCGTCTGGAGGATGGCTACTGACACCTTGTTGCTGCCAAAAAGCCCTTCACGGAGATCCTCCCCTCAAGGGACGCTGCCAGCCCGTGTCACTCTCCGTCACTCCATCTGTTTCTGTGGAGATGTTGCGCTGGTTCTGATGTTGTCCAGCATCACCATGTTCGTCCGTGACCACCAGGGTCGTCTTTGGCATTGCTGGTGGAACGCACAATCCATTTTCCTCAGGAATCAGTTCACAGAGTGTTTGATGAGGACAGAGAGGACACTGAAGAAGGAGTCGGTGCAGCAGACGCCAATGAGGATGAAGACAAATTTGGCGAGGCAGTAGAGGTCTTGGCTTTCATACTGGGCATTCTGGCTGCTGACAGAGATCCCCAAAGTCAATGATGCTGAATGCCACAAAGCAGTAAAGCGAGGCAAAGTAGCTCTACCCCGATAGAGGCATACCTGGCTGAGGCGCAGCAGACGCGGAGGAAAGTCACGCGCAGGATCAGCAAGACGTAAAACACGTAGTGCTTCCTGCCAGCCAAGCAATCCAACCTCGCACTTCCCTGGCGGGCGCTCCTGCACACTGGCGGGGGAAGCCGCGCAGCTCGTAGCGACTCCGTTTGCAGCATGGCTGAGGTTGGCCAGGCGCTCCTCCCAGCGCTGCTCTGCCTGGCGCGCATGCCATACCCCTTAAGGTGGCCATGGCTGCAGCTACAGCCGCAACTCCCGCTGGCCGTGGCCAGGCCGCTGGGGACAACCCCAGGCCGCTGGGGACAACCCCGCGCCGGACAGCGGTGGCCGCGAGCTGACTGGCACAGTCCACCCCCACCCCCACCTCCCCGGGACGCCCGATGGCTGTCTTACCCAGGGGCGCTGGGCGCGCCCCTGGGCCCTGCGGCTCACGGGGCTGCCTTGTAGACCGGCCCTGCCGCGCCAGCTCCTCCTCGATCCACTTTTTACGAAGCACAGGCGCACGTTACACTGGCGCAGTACTGCCTAAGCCTTGGCCGCGCATGCGCAATGACTGAAGTATGGTGTCGGTACCTTTTGCGGTTGTCACTGGAAATAACAAAACCTTACGTGTGTGTGAGCTGAGCTCTGGAACCGCGACTCAGGTCTTGCCTGTGAGCTGGGCCAGGATAGACGGGGGAGATGGGGAAAGCCGCCCCTCTGGTGACCAGGACACCAGGAGTCCCGCCTTAGCCCTCACCCGCCTTGTAGTGTCCGCTGAGAGGAATCTTTTTCTTGAGCGAACCTCAGCAATTCACTGGCCCTGGCAGATTTTTGAGAGGAAGCTCTCAACAGCACGTGTTGCCTTCTAGTGCTTCTCAAGTCCTAGGATTTCAGAGGAAAACACAATTGTTCATGAAATAAGTGTTTTGAGTTGCACGCTCTCCACAATTACCTGGGGAATATGAGGAGATGGGAATTCTGTTTCCAGGACGGGGAATTTCATGTGCTGTACTTGGCATGGGACCACCGCATAGCATTCTCTGTTCATAGTATTCTCCCAGTTTGGCCTTCCGTATTCAGTCCAAGCCTTCCCAAATGCTGCCGTGGCCTCTCCTGGTTTCTATGCCATCATAAAGTTTCACTCAGCAAGGGCTGCCCACGAGCCCAAAAGGCATGTGATCAGAAGCAGCTTTTTGAGAAAGCTCGAGTGTTGGTGGGTCCAATTCCTAGCTCCACTGGGATGAAGTGCTGAGTTCAATAATTCATAGGCCAGCATTTGCACAGCACTCTGGTTTACAGAATGCTTTCAGCTCCATTGCTACACTGATCCTTCGCTTCTCCTTCCACCCTTTTTTTTGTAGGTGAAGAAACTTGAACTCGGGATGGTTAAGTAACTTAGTTAAGGTTCATAACAATAACTGGAAACTAGAAGTCAAACCCAAATATACTGATGATACACCCCATGCCATTTCATGCTACCCCTTAAGAAATCTTCACAAGAGATGTCTTATGTTTACTATCATGTGGATTTAGAATGTGTGAGCTTGACAAACTCTTTCATCAGTTGTAACATACAGGAAGCTTCATAGTCATAGTCATCACTCTCAAAGTGTGTATTCAGAACTGCCTTCAGTTTGCAGAAAACAGTTAAAAAGTTCTCCAATACATTGTAGAAATCTTACTCCATATTGTGCCGTCCAATTTCACTTTCCCAGAGCTCCAGAATTACATTTCATTATGCACCTAAATTCGACCACCAATTTCTTTATCAAGGACCATTTCAATTCCTTTAAATAAATGAGTGAGGCTTAGATTTTGCAAACCTTTCACTTTATAATTGTATGATTCCATAAACCTTCTCTGATTGTTCTTGATTTGGCTATTTGCTACTGACCTTACTGCCTATTCTTACCCATATTCCTTTCCTCCTTGATTTAACCTTGATTAAATTCGATGACTCTCCTCAGATGTGACTCCACTTCTGTACCCTGTTGAACACCCCTTCAATACTGGCTCTATTCCCTGTGACTTCAATGATTACCTGTTGGACATTCTTTAATTTGAAGACTATGATCTGCTTGCTTCTATCCTGTGACAGTTTCACAGAGCCACTCAGATATTACAGATGGTATTGGAAAGATTACAAAACAATTACTTGGTATCAGTTATGATGCCAGACCCAGTGGCTTCCTTGGGAAACTGCACCACCTCCACCCTTACCCTTCTCTTAACCAATAGCCACTATCCCTGGGCTGCCAGTAGCCAGGGCCACCCAGATGTGCAGCCCAAATCCTGTCTCTGTCAGTGGGAAGGGGGACCTGGAGGGAGGTGTCTGTAGCCTTTGCTTGGGGAGGGGACGCTTGGACTCCATGATTCTGAGAAAGGACTCGCTCAGGTGGCGTGGAGCTGATCTCAGCCTGAGCCTAACGTGTCATAAATGAAAGGTGGGACTAGGCAGGGGAGGGGCACGCAGTTGCCAAGGATATGTGAGCATCAGAGAGCTGTCATAATGGTTCTGCTCTGGCTTAAGGCAGCTGCTCTGGTCCTCTGGCTCACTGTGCCCTGGAGTCTTTGCTGCCATGTCCTGGCTGCGTTTCTGGGCCCCGTGGCTTCTTGTGTTGCTACCATTGTGGCTGCCTGTCCAGGCAGCCCAGCCTCCGGGTTGGGCCCTGGATCCTGTGCAACTGACCCCCATACACCCAGGGCCAACCAAGTCCTGGTCTTCAGATCCCTCCAATCTCCCTCTTGAATTTCCCCATCCACGTCAACAAGTGATGCATCCTGTAGTTCCTTTCTGGTACACAGGTCCAGCTGGAGAGCTGCCCCCAGGACCAAATCTTTGGGACAAGCCTGACCAGCATGAAAGTCAGCCAGAGGTGGTTCCGCTGGTAAGTTGAGACCAGAATCAGGTCCTAGATCTGCCTCCTTGACTCAAAACTGAGACTAAAACTATAAATGTAGATCAGGCTGAACACCAGTCATTTGAAATACTTGTTCCACCTCTAGGTAGTGATAGTTCACAACCAACAAAGTTTATTGTTTCACTTCCAAACTCAAAGAAAGATCTAGCTCAGTATCGACGGCTTACCAAAGTTCTTATTGGAACTCCAGGCTGATTTGCAGAGAAACATCTAAAACAACAATTGCAAGATGATTATTTAGCTCCCAATAGGGATGTTGTCTGTGCTAAGGAGAAGCTACCTGTAGAGTTTCTAGGTCGCCCACATCAACCTCCAGAGGCCACTGTGGAAGTTGAAGCTTTCTCCCAGAAAAGTGTCCCCATTCATCATGGACAGAAAGTTGAGGAGGCTGAATCTTTTCTCCCCAGGTGGATTCCCAGGATCAGCATCCAGAGTCCCCTGAAGAGCTAGAACCACTTCCATTGAAGCAGGAGGTTTCGACTCAGCCTCCAGAGCCCCCGGAGATGGATGAGAACTACACAAACCGGCAGGTGGCCCTGGCTGAGCCTTCCTACACTCCTGAAGAGGCTGAGCCTCCAGTCCAGGAGGAAGCCCTAGCTCCATCTTCAGCGCGCCCTCAGGGGACACTTCCACATCCCGGGCAGGTTCCCAGTCAGCGTCCAAACCTGACTCAGGTCACAGCTGCACCTGTGGACCTGGACGTTTCCGGACCTCAGGAGCCAGAGCCATCTGAGACAGGTTTTCCATAACTGACTCAGAATTCAGTGGTGAACACCACCACAAACAACATATGTGAGCTCTGTAGCTGCACAGATGAGACGCTGGCATGCGTAGGTCTCAGCCCAGAGCAGAAGCTCCAGAGTGTGCCCGTGCCAGAGCCCAACGCTCACAATGGCACCTTCTCGATCTTGTAAGAACCACCTCTCTTCATTTGTTCTCTGCATCCTGCCTGACCTGGTCCCTCAAGGTCTTCCTGGTCCCTCATTTCCATACTCTGTGTTGCCTGATTTTGTTTTTATCTTTTGTTAATTATTCCTTGTCTTCCTTTTCCTTCTTAATTTCTCCGTTCTCCATTCTTTTACTTGTAATTGCCCTTATTCTTTTTCCTTACCTGCTTTTTTTAGTTCTGCAATTTAAGTCTTTAACCTCTATTCTACCATTTTCCTATCAGTTTTAGTCCATCTTCTTTATAGTAACATGTCCCTATCCTCCTTTCACTGGTTAAGAGTAAAGATTCTGGAGCTAGACTGCCTGAGTTTGAACCCAGGTCTGTCATTTAATAGCTTTGTGACTCAATTTCCTAATCTGTAAAGTGGGGATTATGGTAGTTACCATTCCATAAGATTGTTGTGAGATTTAGATGGGTTAATACACGTAAAGCTCTTCTATATGTGCCTAATGTATATATGAGTGTTAACTGTTATTATTTGGTCCCTCAGTTGTGCCCAAAACCTTTTCCTTGGCTTTTTATTTATAGCACCCATTTTTTGCACAACCCAGGGCTAAGTACTGTGGGAGCCACCGATGTATAAACATTGTCTCCAGAACATGACAGTGATAGGTAGAAAGAAACAATATGCATCAAAAGAGAGATGGTAATTAAGTACTAAAAGAGATACAGACTCTAGGTACTGTAATTCACCAGACCCTGTAATCACTGGTATATGGAGGTCAGGGAAAGCCGCTTTGGATAAGTGACAATTTTAGCTGGGACTTAAAGAGTAGGTATAATTTGTTAAATAGGGGGGAAAATGTTTAGTGTAGGCAATGGCATGACTGCAGGAGTGATCAGGATTTCATAGACCAGTCTGGCTGTAAAGAACTGGTTAGGACGCAATGAAAGATTTTGAAAAACCTTCACTCTCAGCTATCGGGGTTTGAAAGTTGCAGTATGAGGATGGAGAGCCATTGAAAGTTTTCAAGCAAGACAGACAAATGATTAAAGCAGGGGGATTGTTTTAGATTCCATATGTAGCGTGATCTAGAGAGGAGAGCTTGATTCAGGGAGACCAAATGTACTAGCAAACCCTAGGAGTGAAGTGAAAAGGGGCTGAATCAGAATGGTAGCGCTGGGAGTAGAAAGAAAATCCTGAGAGCGTGACAAAAGAAGAGTCAGTAGGACTTCCTAAGTGACCGACTAGAGCTGGAGGGTGGGATGTGCAGGAAAAGAGGAAAATCAAATTTGACTCTAAAGTTTCTGTCCTGAGTGATGAGGAGAGTGATGGTGGTAGAACAGGGGGAAATACAGCAGCTGGGAAGGAGAGCCCGTTTGTGGGAGACGAGTTCAGTTGTAGGTGCCTTTTATCGGTGAGCGTAAGGCACACAGAAGGCTTCTGGTTGGGTGGAAATTTCCACTAGGCAGAGGAGCAGACAGGTATGAGCTATTTCTGACTGCCCTGAAAAATAGGGAACTTTTTGCTTAGGGAAGAGAAGCTAAAGGGAAAGATTCAAAGTCATCCAGAGAGTTAGTGGTTGAACGTCAAGCATTAAACAGCTTCTTTTAAGCACAGGTAATTTATGGACACATTCTCCGTGTTAAAAAAAGAAAAAAGTCACAGAAGTATGTAGGATAAAATGTGGAAATCCCAGTCCACCCTGCCTACCGCCCATAAGATAACTCCTGTTACCATTTTGGTGTGTGTCCTCCCTTCCAGTCTCTTCCCTTTGCATTTCCCCCCAGTGAGGTAATAGATTATTCCTTGCTCGGTGATTTGTGCGTTTCCCTATGCACTGTCTCTGAGAGATCTTTCCATGTTAGTCCCTCTAAATTGTAATTGCCCTTCTCCTTCTTACTACTGGAGAGATCTCAACAGCGGGCACTGAACCAAGTGTTTCGTTTATAAAGAAGTCAGTGTTCCTTTATATTTGTTGTTGATGATAAATTTTTGCCATTTTTGCTGTTTAGTTGTTTATCATTTTCTCTTTGGAAGTAGTCATTTGAGATACCTAGGTGATTTTAGGAAAAAATACTTACTTTCAAGGTAATTAACTGGCATTATCTGCCCGAGAAGTTGGACAGATAGGAAGTTCAGTTTCTGAGGAGATGCCCTATTGTTTGTGCCCCGTGTTACATGTTTATTAGCTGTGCAAACTGGGAAGCAGATAGCTGTGGACACTAGAAAGCTGGTATTTTCTGCATTTGAATATTCCCCTGGTTGCCATGATAAGGTTGCTATGATTCTTTTGCTTATTCTGTTCATTGTTTTCCTACCTATTGAAGGATATGTACTGTGTTTCTTCACAGAAATTTCCAAGGAAACTCTATTTCTTACGTTGAAGAAAATACATGGAAGTCATACACTTGGGCTGAGAAACTGTGAGTATATTCTCTCCAAATATGAACATGAAAAACTAGCTGCATTGTAACATGTTTCTTGGTCAAGAGTTTTGAGGTCTGAGAAAAGTTCTGAGAAAAGGTATTTCCCTTTCCGTATCTCAAATCTACCTCTATTGATTGCAATTCTATATTTATTTTAAAAATTAAATTTGGTGGGTTCTCTTTAAGAGTCAACTTAAACTTACTTTCCAGTATGTAAAGAACGCATGATCATGTTCTCGATATATAAAAATGAAATAACAGGAAGAGTGAAAACCTTCCGTGTGCCCTAACCCCCCACCCCTGAGGTTACCACTATTCTGAATTTAGTATATATCCTTCCAGATCTTTTTCCATGCATTTGTCTACGTAAGTATTTACAGATAGCAAAATAGGTTTGTTGTGTGATTTTCTTACCTTTTCTACATAAAGGGTAACATCCTATGACTGAATGCTTTCACTTTTTGACACGATTTAGATTTCTTCCCACTACATAGAAGGCTACCCCATTTATTTAAACTCCTGCATAATATTTTATGGTATAGATTTATCACAGTTAATACTTCCTGAGTTGCTGGATGCTTAGATTCTGTTGTTTTCTTGTCACATGCATCGCTCCAATGAATATCCTTGTACTTGCATCTTTGTCAACATGAGCAAGTATCTCTGTAAAAGAGATATCTAGAAGTGGAATTGTTGGGATTAAGACTGTGTAGGTAGAAAATCTGAATTGCCCTCAAAACGGTTGTGCAATTTATACTCTAATCAACAGGCCATGACAGCTTCGTTTTCCTACACCCTCTGCCACTGGGTATTTTTTTGGCTGGTGTGTGATGGGTGAATAAGAGGGGCCCCATCTGAATTTGAATTTTTCTGATTACTTGGGAATTTAAATATCTTTATATGTCTACCAAACATTTGTATTCTCAGAATTGTCTGTTCTTTGCCTATATTTTTGTTGTGTGTAATTGTTTTTATTGATTTGTAGAAAAGTCAGTTTAGACACAAGTGATTTTGGAAAAAATATTTATATTTAAAGTAATTGACTGGCATTTTTGAAGACTATTGTATCATTAATCATTCGTTCAACTTGGACAAGTCAAATGAACTGTGAATTAGTATTAAAAGACATGACAGTCATAGTAATCTAAAAACAGGGATTATGACCACCCTCATATAGACCCCCCTTAGCTGTATATCTTTTTTGTAAGGACAAAAATGCTAGAACCGGACAGTTGTTTTTTTTAATTTATGAATTTCTTAAATACTATATATAGTTTATATTTCCCATGATAGAATATGACCTGGAGATTTTATTTCCCAGACTTCTAGGAAAAATGAAAGTAACTTGACACAGGAGATAAATAACTGTAGTTCGCCCTGCGGAGTAGAGAGTCGAGCGTGAGGGTAGGCTGAGCGGCAGGGGTAGGGAAAACATTTTGGATTGTGTACATTATACCTTTGGAAGTTTGAGCCATATAAATATGTATTATATGTTTTCAAAAAATAAGGTGAAATTTAAACATTGATTTTTAAATCGCATGTGTTGTAGAGTTTATACAGTATAACATGAGTCCAGTAAGGTTAGAAGATTTCCAAGTCAGTTTGAGATTTATACTTGGTAAGGTGGAGGTTCCTAACTTGGAGTCAGTGGTCCCCAGGTCAGGATTTCTTAACTTTTTATGTTCCGTGAATCTATTTGGTGATCGACAGAAGCCTACCTAAGAAGAGATGTTTTTGAATGTATAATAGGTTAAAATACATATGAAAACAAAGAAAACCAATCACATTGAAATACTCTTAAAGAATAATTAGTAGTAATATAGTAATAAATCTGCTTTTCTTACATTAAATAACAATATGTAGTGGTATTTATTATAATGGTAATTATCATATGTAGTGGCATTTATTATAAGGTGAAGGTAGTGATGAGAGTAAAGGAATTTTGAGATGTCTGCAACAAAGAAATGATATGAACATAGCTGATTTCTACTGGGGGTCAGATGAGCTATACTGCTACTCTGTTGTGGTTTGCTGCCTACATTCATGATGGAAGGAAATGCCAAATTAGAGGTTTTTGAAAATAGAGACAGACATGATTTCCCATTCAGGTTCGTACGCTGCATCCAAGCCATTCTGTTCACAGACCTGTGCCCTAAAGGGATGATAAACAAATGGAAATTGCATGTGCGCTTTTGCATATATTCAAGAAAGTGAAGTTTTCTAGGAAAAGGGTTCATAGCTTTTATGAAATTCTCAGAAGGTTCTTGTCTCAAAAGATTGAGTCACAAATGCAGATGAAAAGAAAGACATTTCTTTTTCCTGTAAAATTGTATTTATGCACATGATGTTAAAGGGATGATTTGTTTTAAGTAAAGGTAGTATATCTGAAAATCAATACCTATCACTTTGAATTCATTTCACAAATATTTACAGAGCATCTACTATGTGCCAGGAACTCTTTTATGTACCAGGGATACAAGCCCAAGAACAAAAAGACCAAAATATCCCAGTTCTGAAGGGATTTACAAATATGTAATATAAAAGTAAATATATTAACTATAATAGATAGGTGTAATTTCAAGTAATGATAAGTGCTTTGGAGAGAAAGCAAGCAGTGGAAGGTGAGTAAATCAATTCCAGAATGGCCTACTGTTGGCATGTATGTATAGGTAAGCCGAAAAAAAAACCACTCTGTGCCCTGTCAATTTCCTAGAAGTTACAGAGGTGGGGAGAAGGATAATTGCCAGTAATGTAGAGTCAAGAATGAATATTGCAAAATTCAGAAGATTGCTTTAGTGAAAGGAAGTGTGATCAGAAGATAAATATGAATGTTTCTCTAATGTTAGCTCATACCTGGTTTTGATGTTTTCATTGTGTAAGAAAATTTTAGATCCCCCTTTACCTCTGATTCCCTATGGCTCTACGTATTTTTGCTTTAGTCAAAAAATATTTGGAGTTCTCCAGATCAATATGTTTTATTCCAGATTGTTGCTATGTGAAGCTCCTTTTTGGCGTAATTTTTTGATGACACTCATTCTCAGTCTAAGCTTTTCTTTTAGGTTGAATTTATTAGGGTTATTTTTAAAATATTACTACCATGTCATCCAAAAACTTCACCGAAACAAATCCCATTAATTGAAAGTACAGGCTCTGTAGTTACTCCCTGTCTTACCATGATATTCTCTCCTGAACCAAACAGTCTGACAAGGGCATCAGCCAATCAGAGAAGACACTGCCATAACCAGCTGAGTTTCCACCTCCATCTCTTTTCTGTTCCTATTGAAACCTTGTCAGTATTTATAACTTTTAAAGTTAGAATTAGTATACAAGTTTCATATTTGTCCTGATTTTTTTCATATACCATCATTTCCTATGACCTTTTTGCATGTCATCAACGGTGTACACACACAGTTTTGTTATGTGATATGGGGGGAGGTAGAGTTTTTTCCAACTGTCTATTGTTATGAAAAGGGTTACGATAAACAGTGTTGGACATGTTGATTTGTTTTTTTCTCTTTGGATCATTTCCATGGAAACAGGAAACCATTACTTGACAGAGATTGGAGAACAGTCATAGCATCACCTGGTGACCATTCCCCCCTTCACACATTCTGGCCATCGCTGCTGTTCCTCGTAATGTGGTGAATTTCCAGGCGAGGTCAGGGTCTTTGAGGCATTCTCAGGGCTCCAGGAGTTCTTTGTGGGAATGAAAATTTTTTGTCTTGGGATCCTTTTAAATGTATGTGACTATATTCTGTGTATTATGAATCACTGTATAACAGAGATTGCCCTTGCTTTCAGATGCAGAGTTTCCAGGTGGTAGTCATTGAATTGTTGTAAGCTATGCGAAAGGAATTAATCTATGAGGTGGAATTAATATCAATATGTGAGTAAGAGACCCTGTGAAGGAAAGCAGAATGTTTATATGCAGAACTTGGTGGAAATAGTTCACAAGGCCACATAGCATATTCTCAGATCCCCAAGGTGCTTGAAGGATGTAAACTGTTAATATTACCTCCCAGGAAGGTGATTCCCAGGGAAGGGAAATTTGCTTTTGAAATCTTAAAGACTTTCTTCTGTAGTGGATCTCTTATCACTCCCTTGCTCCACTCTGGGAGACACTGGCTGTATACTCTCCTGCTCATCAGGTGTTAAGAAATGGGTGCGAACCATCCTGCCCAGCATGTTGTCTTTCCTGTGGGACTAGGTGAAGCACAGGCGTGAACATTCGTGGGCAACTCAGGTGTCAGGCTTGTCTGTGGATTATTCCCGTTCCCTTCATTCTGCATTCTGGAGATATCATTGGCAGGATCTCTGTTTTCTAATTTATTCTTCAAAGGTGCATATATTGAGGGGTTTTTTAAATTAATAATAGCACTTTTCATTCATATAATCCTGAGTTGATTCTTTTTCATGGATGCATTATCTTACTCAGGACATCAGTTATGCCATTCTAAAGTCCCCTCGTCCTTCCTCTCTTCGCTCTGGTTCTTTGGCTATCAGCTCACTTGCATTTGTTTTCTGTCCGTAATGGAGCTGGCTTTCTTTGTCATTTGGTCATTCCTGAGTACAGTTCATCTTTGAGTTGAGATTCTCCTGCTTGTGTTTCCTGGCTCTTGGACAGAGGTGACATGAGCTACTGGGGCTGTTGTTCCTAAAGGACTCCCTTTAAGTCAGAGTAGGTGGGAGGTGGCTTCTGGTGGCTAGACAGAGCGCTCAACCTTCCCCCAGGTTCTGGGCCCCAGGCCCGTTGAGCACCGATGCTCCCACCTGGAGGAAAACGCCCTTTGCTCTCTGGCCTGAGGAGGAAGGATTTGGGGCCACGTGCTGCCCCTGCTCCTGCAGCAGCATTTCAGCTCGTCACCCTGTGGGTAATTACAGGCCATTTCTGGTAGGGAAGCATGTGTGGAGCTGCTCCCACACTTTGAGGTAAGGTTGTGGATTTTTAAATCATGTCTTTTCCATCGTTCTTAGGGATTTAGCTGGTGGTTGGAGGACTAGAGACTTGGCATTTTCCCATTTGCCAACTTGAAATAGCACAACTTCTTAGGAGAACAGTTTTGTACCCCTGCTGGATCCTAGGGAAACTCAGGCAAATGCATATCAAAATAGAAGTATAAGAAAGTTTAAAGCAGCATTGTTTGTAGTAACAAAAGCTAGAAAAATCTTGATATCCCCCAACAGTACAGTGAATAAATTAAGTCTAGCATAGTTAACAGTGAAATATTATTCTTTAGAAACATAATGCAAGGCACATAAGTAATCTTTAATTTTCTGGTAGCCACTTAAAAAATAAAAGTAAAAAGAAACAGATGTAATGTGAACGCATTTTATTTAACCTTCATGTCCAAAATAATAATATTTCAACATGTAATGATTATGTACATTGTTAAGATAGTCTACATTTTTTTCATACTGTCTTTAAAATATCCAAAGTATTATAATTTCTACATGCAACTGGTATGAAACTTATGCATTCATATTCTTTTTTCCATATTAAGTCTATAAAATCTCAGTTTAGTTGCAAGATTTTTATCGGAAGTTACTTGATCTCTCTTTAGATATCATAAAATCTACAGTTGGAAAAATAGCATCATATGGCCAGGTCATTGCAAAATACTGAAATGTTTTCCAATAACTGCATTCAAATATCAATTTTGAATTTAACTTTTAAAATAGTTAAAATTAATTAAATTCAACTTCAGCTTCTCAGTCACACTAGCCACTTTCAAGTACTCAGTAGGCACATGTAGCCAGCATGTAACAGTAGGCCTTAAAGTGAACCAACCTCAGCTGCACCTGAGGATAGAATGAATTTGCAAGGTAAGGTTGAATGAAAAAAGCAATGTAGAAAATAATACATATATAATATGATTCCATTTGTATACTAAGTTCAGGAAGAGGCAATACTGCACTATGTTGTTTATGGCTGACACATCAAAGGTAAGACCACATTCCAAAAGCAGAGAGGTGAGTTAAAAAGTAGTCAGGACAGTGGTTACCTCTAGTGGGTCAGAGATCAGTTTGTGATGGGAAAGGGGCACACTGAGGGCTTCTGGGATGCTGGCAGTGTTCTTGACATGAATGGTGTTATACGGGTATTTGCTTTATAATTATTAATGTGGACATTTTAACTTTTTTTTATTAAGGTATCATTGATATACACTCTTATGAAAATTTCACAGGAAAAACATTATTTACTATATTCACCCATATTATCAAGTCCCCTCGTACCCCATTGAAATCACTGTCCATCAGCGTAGGAAGATGCCAGAGAGTCACTACTTGTCTTCTGTGTGCTACACTGTCTTCCCTGTGACCCCCACACACCATGTATACCATAGTACCCCTCAATCCCCTTCTCCATCCCTCCCCACCCAGCCTTCCCCACCCCTCCCCTTTAGTAACCGCTAGTCCCTTCTCAGAGTCTGGGAGTCTGCTGCTGTATTAAACTGGATGCACATCTTAATGCACTTTTTAGTTCCCTGAAACAATATTTTCAATGGGAGGAAAATTGAACAGCTTCACTTGCAGTCTTGACGTAGTTCTGTATGGGGCTCCCGTACTAAGGTTCAGGAGATGGCAGTTCTGCTGACGATGGTGCCACCCACAGTTGGGTTCTGAAAGAGACTTGGGGATCAAGAGAGTAGGTATTAAATACACATTTTGGTGTGAAGAGTGGATGGATAGTTGTGTGTGTGTGTGTGTGTGTGTGTGAGGGAGAGAGGGACACAGAGGAGGACATGACAAGAAAGATCTGCATGGAAACAGAGCAGAGATCACCATCCCTAAATTAATAGGTGTTTAGGTGATACCATTATCGTTATTCAGGTCTCCCCCACATGTAGAAATTGGTCCTATACGTAAATAGTTGTAATTATTTTGCATTTGATTCAGAAGTAACCTTTCCATTTTTCAGAATTCTCAGTGACAATCAGTTGAGTGAATTACATAAGGACTCATTTGAAGGCCTGCTATCCCTCCAGTATTTGTAAGTTAGTTACTCACACTTATTTATGAGCTTTCAGTTATATTATCTTTAAAATAAATAAGGGGTTTAAATTAGACAATTTCTATAATTTCTCCCAACAATAAAAATTTATAATTCTGTAAGTCTGTGTAGGGAGGGCACTAGCCACTCTCTAGCATTAAATACCTCCTATGTGTTTTCAATTTTTTAATTATATGGACAAGCTATAGATAGAAAAACCCTTCAGTTACAGAGGAAAAGTTGTAATGAGGTCTGAGCAATTACAGACACCCATAGGAGCCTTGGTATGTAAGTGTTCCTATGCCCTCTGTTTATATTAACATTTAGTTTTTGGCCTATGGATCAAATCCAGCTCATGGTCCGTTTTTATACAGCCCTTTTGTTAAAGGCCTGTAAAAGGAAAAAAGAAAAGAAAGAAAGAAAAACATGCAACAGAGACTCTATGTGGCCTGAAAAGCCTAAAATACTTACTTTTGAACCTTTACAGAAAAGATTTGTAAAAGTTGGTTTAGTGAGATGAGAGGAATGAAAGGTGACTATATTGTCACCCAAAAGACAAGAAAATATAGAATACTTATATTAACGTGAATGCCATTAACCCAGAATATTTTTATAATTTAATCTAAATTAACATTGAAATATTAAGTACTTAAGTAGATGATTTATGTAAACAACATTATCAAGAATATAGTTACCCAGAGAAGAGACTAGTGTTTAGGATTTCAATGCAGGAATTGTTATACCAATATTAAAAAACAGATATTTGAAGTGATGATTAACTGATATAGTTGGAAATGTCTACATTTACACTAAATAAGCATATCAGAAATGGCCCTAACTTCTCTAATTACCAACTAAAAATCTCTCCAGTCTCATTGTCAAGGAAGTAATGCCTACATAGTACTTCTTTTTGTTTAGAAGTAAGGAGATACTATGTTGCTATAAAAGGTCAATGTTTGTTCTTTGTCTTTTGCATGCAGAACTATACATGTCATCCTTATTACGCTCATTAATGATGCTCTTTTGCAAAAAGATTCTTCTTGCAAATATAGAAACCTAAGGGAGTCAGATATAAAGGGTCTTACATGACAATAAAAATAGTCCTTTGAGTTTTCAAACCTTTCAAGCCGCAAGGGACACTTTTGTATTGATTTTCTTAGGTACCTCTGCCATCTGGGCTCCAAACCTTCCGAACACAAGTGAGATAACTGCTCAGTGGATTAGGCCCTTCACTGCTTCTATTGTAAAATGTTTTGTAAGCTAAGTATTTCATTATCATAAGTATTGTCATTACTTAAAAAAATGCCAATCGATAAAAAGGCAAAAAAGTATATGACAACCACTGTGCCTAGTATTATAGGCACAAAAGTGGGTAAGACAGGGTTCCTACCCTTCTAGAAACTCATGATCTCACAGGGGAAATGCACTTGCCGGCTCAGACCACCGTGTATAAGCACTGAATGAATGACAAAGTGCTGCAGAGGCACAGAAGAGGGAGCTATTTGAAAAGCCATTTATTTTTAAATGATCCCTTTTCTTCTACTCCCCAGCTCTTCATTCATTTTATAAATATTTGAGTTTATGTCCATGTGTCAGTTTTAAACATGGTAGACAGTGCAGGTAAGTAAGACCTTGTCCATACTGTAAGGGAGTTTATACTCGGAGGAAATGGGGTGTAAAAATAAGTATTAAAAAGAGGAAATGGATGTGGGCAGTGAGAGGTATGAATTGTTTGGGGAGCGCAAAAGCGGGGAAAAAGGCTTCAAGTTAGGAAAAAAGATGCTACAAGAGCAATGCTGTTAGAGCAGCATCTTGAGGGGCTTTTGGGTATCATCAGACAGACATCTTGGGAAGAATAAGTTTGCAAAGAAGAGTGGCAGAAAGGCAGCACAAGGGAAAAAAACCTTGTCCTATAGAGTACATCGGGGGCTTGGGCCAAACCTTCTGGGGCTTCGAAGGCCAAGCTGTCATGTTATCTCAGCAGCACTCTAGGACAAACTTCAGCCTGCTGGAAGATCACTTGGAGGGCTTCTCACAGCCCAAGCACCCACCCCACAGTTACTGATTCAGTTGGTCCCGAGTAGGGCTGAGAATTTACATCTTTGATAAATTCCCAAGTGATGCTGGTGTTTGAGAACCTCTCATGGAGAGTTAATGTAGTGACTTTGTGCAGGACCGATTAGAAAGGAATGAACCAGAGGCAGACATACCCTTCAGAAGAGTTAATACGCATCTAGGTGAAAAGTGAGGGATTAAGCCTGAATCAATGGAAATAAGAGTCACCTGTAATAGACAAGAGTGAGTGATTTAAAATAAAAATCCGATCGCATGTTGTTGTTTTTTGTTGTCCCACCACTGTACAACTGAAGCAGTTAAATTCATGGAATATTAAAGCAATGGAAACCAAAAGTGAGCTTCCGTTAAAATAATAGAAATTATAATTCTGAATTAGTTCAAAGTAATTATAATTAGAGGTGTAACTTCTTTTCAAATTTTGTGAAAGAGCATCTTTTATTTTTTCTGGTGCTGAAATGGCCTAGAAAGAATAAAACCAGGAAGGTTTGTAAATGTGAGAATATTCCTTTCAATATTGGAAATTATATATGGAGATAAAAGCTTTTGAGCTCCTACTGTGGAATTTGATGAGACCACAAAAGTTGATCTAATCAGTCCTTCTGCTGTCAGGAAGGATTATCTCAACAATCTCTCAAGATCTATGGTTGTATATTTTATTTATGAAGATAATGAAAGTGAGGCTTAGGTGAGGGCAGGGATAGGGGCTCTGGAAGTTTCACATAATAATTTCTAAGGTGTAGAGTTTAGATAAGAGCTACTTATTCAGTGTGATTATTCTAACCTCTACTAGTTATCTCTGCTAATTAGATATCTGATGGCTGAGACAATATTTTTCCTTTCCCTTTTCCTAGAGATTTATCCTGCAATAAAATACAGGCTATTGAAAGACTTACATTCGAATCACTACCTTTTCTGCAGTTTATGTAAGTTACAAATACAATTTAATAATGTTTGGAATTTTTATAAACTTAATTGTAAAACTCTTATGTTGAAATACTTTAAATGGAGAGCTACTAAAATTATGTGGCCACATCCTTTTTGTCTCTAGGAAACACTAGTGTAAGAATTATCATATGGATCAGAGTGACTCATTCTAGAGCCGGAGTTCTCAAGTAGGGTGATTTCCGTGTCTGGAAACATTTTGGTTGTCAGAACTGTAGTTATGCTGCTGGCATCTGGGGGGCAGAGGCCGGAGATGCTGCTCAATAGCCTACCGTGCCCAGAACAGCGCCCACAACAAGGATTATCCAGCCCAAGATGTCAGCAGTGCAGTCATGGAACCCTTTTCTAGAGAATTAAAGATCACTTAGACAAGTGTCTGGGCACTTATTCCTTTGTGTCTAGCAATACATGTATAAACATGAAAGTATAAATCTTTCATACAAATATATTTTATTTATCTTATTTGTATTTTCTGTAATAATACCACTGATACCAGGAAAAAAACAAGAAGATGTCAATCACTAGTCCATCTTTCTCTTTTTTATAAAACAAGCATACTTGAATACAATCTGTTTTTTCATACAAATATTAAAAACAAAACAAATATCTTCCATAGTGAGATTTCCTCAGTATATGAAGAAGTATTGAGGTTATGTTTCATCATATACAGGTTAGAATCCCTGCCAAAGGATAAATGTTCTGAAATACTTTTTTTCTTTTTCTTGTAGAAATCTTGGCTGCAATCTAATTGGAGAACTGAGCTTTGGAACATTTCAGGCCTGGCATGGAATGCAGTTCTTACACACATTGTAAGTGAAATTTACAATGAATATGTGTAAAAACATGATACAGTTACTAGTTAGCTGGGGGTAAGCTCAGTATGAGCTCTGAAAAATTTGTAAGATCCATTTTTTTTCCAATGAGGAAACTAAGGTACAGAGGGGCCGGGAGACATGTCTGAGTCATACATGACAGGCTCCGCTTTCCTGATCTTTTGCACAGGCAACAACCACACTCCATCATGTAACACCCACGCCAGCATTGTCACGGGGATCCACTACTGTGACGCTCGCCATGGTGTGTGGGCCTCAAAGTTCCACTTGTGAACCTGTTTCCTGCTCTTGGAACACAGCGCTGAAAGAACTAGGTTTAGCACAAAGTTCTCCAGGGAGCAAATGGTGTCGGTGCTTCCTCAGCCATCAGTTTCTTTTAAATGAAAGGAGTTCTGAAAACTTGCCACAGGGATCTTCTCTCCCCAGTCACCCAGAAAAATACCTTTCAAACTGTGTTCACCTCTGACGTGCATTATCTGTGAGCAGTAGGAACCTTTGAGGAATGGAAAAAGATGTTAGTGTTAAGCTGTCGTGTGCAAAATAGTCATAAAGAAAATACATTGCTGTAGCCTCATTCCATATACTTTCTTTCCTGACTATCCAATAAGGAATGGGGTTTTCCTCCCTTTTGCTTGAGTGCTCTGTGGCACAGCCGAGTTCTCTGTGACACAGGCAAATCACTGGGTTTCATAGTTTTCAGTGAATCAATCTTGCGTTTCTTTAGCTAAATTTTTTCCTAAGACTTATTCTTTGTGATGCTGTTAGACTTGGAATTGTTTTCTCAATTTCATTTTTGGATTGTTCACTGCTAGTGTACAGAAATACAGCTAATTTTTGCTTACTCATTTTGTCTTCCACAACCCTGCTGACCTCATTGATTAGTGCTAACGGTTTTCTTTTAGATTCTTAGGAATATGTCTCATGGGCTTCCAGTTTCCCAGGAATGTGTTGGAGCCTTTCAAAGTCTCTGTGAACATCTCCTCCCTCAGCTTGTCCTTTTACGCTTTTTGGTTTGGCTATTTTTTGTCCACTGCCTCACACACCTACCACATTAAACCATTTACCTGTAATTGTTTTAAAAAATGCCCCCTGAGGACAGGCTTTTAGCACTAGGCAGCTCCCAGTCAGGTCAAAGTCAAGCCTTTCCGGTAAGGTCCTCCAGGGAACCACCAGACAGTAACATGGAGACAAGTCTTTGGGAAGGAGGCTCTGAAGGAACTCAGGCTGTATTTCAAAGGAACCACTGGATGGAGAGCAAAGGTCTAGGAGAAGTTAAAGCAGCACAGGTCTCACTGTTTGTAGAGAAAATAATGTTTTTCTTGAATAAATGCTCCCCACATTGCTGTAAGCCCACTGATTAAATATGCAGAGTTTGGAAAAAGCTGGTTTGGCCATTTCTGCTAGTTTTTTGTTGTTGTTGTTGTTGTTGTTGTTGTTGTTGCTTTTATAGGATAAATTTTCAGATGTCCTTACTCCATCATTTTCACTAATTCTCCTGCAACATGGTTTTAAATCTCTAAAGTCTCAATAACCACAGGCTAATTAGATATTTAAGCATAGGAGATGATTAGGGAAAAGGAATAAAAAGAGAAAATGTAATTCTCATAGAGGTTCCCAGATGGGTAGATCAAGTTCGAAAAGGTATTTCTCTATTTAGTGCTGTCAAAATTGAGGTTAAAGTAAAAGGTGTCTTAAATCCCTTTCTCCCATACAAGTTAAACCCAGGCTTTGGAACCAGAACTGAGTTCAGATTTCAGCTCTGCTTCTTAGTACTATCTTGATGATTTAGGACAAGTTATATAACCTCTCTTTACCTCAGTTTCCTCACTTGTAAAATGGGGTAATAATAATAATAATATGAATCACACAAGGTTATTGTGAGGATTAAATGTGAAAAGCTAATCACAGATGCCTAGCAGCCCAATAGATATTAGTTGTGATAATAATATTCTGCAAAATGCACTAATGATTCTTGAGTAAAGTTAATTTACAGGAAGATTTTCCCTTCCTGTTTTTGTTTTTGTTTTGGTCTTGTTTGTTTTAAAGAATGGAGAAGAAAATCTCAGCATTTTGGAATAAAAATTTGCATCAAAAATGAATTTGTTCATTTTGTTGATGTGTAAGCAAAGTGTTATTTATTTATTCAAAAACTTTTATTAAATACCTAGTAAACACCAGGCACCATGTCAGGCACAGGAGTGACACTGACAGTAAAGTGTGGTCCCTGCCTTCAAGGAGCTGACAATCCAGGAGACTGACTAAGTGAACAGGTGATTGTGTGCAATGTAGCCAAGGCTGTGACGGGAGCAGGGGTTTTACTGCCTCCTCTCAGGTTTATCCCTGTCTCTTTGGGTCCAAAAGCAAGGAACTGGTCCTGCTGTCCCTGCGTGGTTTAAGCTGTGGAACTATTTTAATTTCCAGAACTGAAAGAAAAGCACCTTGGATTATGGAGGACCTAGGAATACCATTTCCTACAGAGCAAGGGGATTTCCTCCCAGCATAGTCACTTTGTGGGATTCTCAATCTGAAAAGTCTTTGCTTTCCACTTTTTTCTGTGTTTTCCTTTTTCTCTTCTCCCCTTTATCATCTAGAGACCTAGGTATGTAGTTCCCAAAGTAAGAGTGCTTTACAGACTCTAAGTGTGATTTATAAATAAAGACAGATAACGATTTTTTCTTTTAATGTTTAAGTCCTATACCAAAAAAAAATGTTTACTTTTCATGAAATGCAGATAATTTTAATTCCATTGCATTTTTTCAGAAACCTCAGTCATAATCCTCTGACAACTGTTGAAGATTCTTATTTTTTCAAATTGAGAGCATTAAAATATTTGTAAGTATTGCAACAATCTCATGGTTTATCAGATAATTTCTGCTCTTTCACTTTCATCAAAAATTAAGTATTTTGCTTTTTTGACTAAAAAAGAATAATTTTAATTTTACCTGGGTTATTGAAATAAGAGTTTTGGGCAAAGAAAGGTTTAAGAAAGAATGTATATGTGCAAGACAAGCTATCAGAGAAAGAGTGTGGTGCTGAAGAATGCACATAGATATGGAATGTGCAGATGCATGTAGAAATATAACTTACCACAGAAAGCAAAGAGGAATTAGGTGTATTTAAAAAAAAATTATAATCTAGAGTCGTAGGTGCAGGTGAGAACAAGGAGCAGGGCAATGACAAAAGATCGTAGTGTTCAGGGCCAAGGTCATTAATTTGATGATGCAAATAAATTTAAATTTCTTCAGTAATTTCTCTCTGGAATTATCATCTGTGGCAGGTAAACTCGAGCTGCCTAGATAGAGAAGCCAAAACTGAAGTAATAATGTGTCAAGTATCTTTTTAAGTATAGAGCTTTTGTGTTTAGGTTCGTATCATAAACGTTTGTGCTTTTTACTTCAGAGACATGGGAAAAACCCAAGTGACACTTAAAACAGTTGAGAGCATCGTCATGATGAGCCCCAAGTTAGAAAAACTGTAAGTTGATTTTTCTTATATTTATTTTCACTTAGTTGATTTTTTAAAGTTTCATTATTTTACTAAGTCAGGCTTATTGATGTGTGATTTTCATGTAATCAAATTTGCTTTCTAAGAATACAGTTTGATGGATTTTAACAAATGTATAGTTATGTAACCACCACCATTTGAAATGCAGAACTCGTGTGACTCCAGAAAGGCCCCTCATGGCGGTTTGCAGGCAAACCCCTTCTCCCATCACCAGCCCCCGGGCCACCACCAGTCTGATTTTCATCTCAGCCGTTTTTGCCTTTTCCAGAAGGTCTTCTCAATGAACTCATATCGCATTAACATGTTGTGTTGGCTCTTTTTACTTCGCATAATCTTTTTGCGGGTCATCCATGTTGTCACAGCTTTCCCTCCTTTTTACTGCTGAGTAGAGTTCCATACCAGTCATCAATTAACGAACATTTGAGTTGTTTCTAGTTTTGGCTATAAAAAGCTATGATAAACATTCACATGCAGGTCTTTGTACTAGGTATGTATTTAACTTTTGAAGAAACTGCTAAGCTGTTTTCTAAAGTAGCTGCACCATTTTGCATTCCAGAAAGCAGTGCATGACAGTTGGCTGTTGCTCCACATCTTCACCTGATCCTTATATTCAGTGTTTTACAAATGTTAGCCTTTCGTGGAGGTCTGTGGTTGTGTCTCATTGTGGTTTTGATTTGCATTTCTCTAATAGATCTCGAATCTCTGATGATGTTGTCTATACATGTGCAGACATCTTCTTTAATGACATGTCTGTTCAAACCTATTTTGAATTGGGGATTCATCTTACTGTTGATTTTTAAGAGTGCTTTATATATTCTAGAAAAAGTCCTTTCTCTCAGATACGTGTTTAGCAAATATCCTCTCTCAGGTTATAGCTTGTCTTCATTCTATTTAAAGTATCTCTGAAGACCAGAAGTCTTTAATTTTTGAATTTTGATTAGCTCTAGTTTAGTAATTTTTCTTATATTATTTGTGCCTCTTTTGTGTGTTATCTAAGAAATTTTTGTCTGGGAACCCACTGCCAGTCCAAAGTCACAAAGATTTTTCTCTTATGTTTTCTTTTAATAAGTTGAATTCTTGTTGGTTAATTAATTTAGGTCTATCTGTGGTCCATTTTTATTAGTTCATTTTCACATATAATTTGAGATAAGGGTCAAATTTCGTTTTTTTATCTTTGCAGTTTAAAAAAAATGTTTCTGTAGGGCTTTTGACAATTTATTACACAACTTACTGCACCTGAAATTGTGCCATCCCCCTCCAGTATGGCAAGGTAACAGAAATTTGGTATTATGCTAAGGCGAACTGATGGCCTTACACACGATTAGTACGGGAAAGGCCCCTGCATTTAGCAGTCTGCTCTCGCCATTTTTGTCAGGGCAGCTGAGAAATGACTGTCTTCCCCTCACCGTCAGATCTACTGGCCACTGCTCTAGCCTCATCTTCCTCAACGTCCCACAGCGTCTGCCAGTCAGTCCCTCTCTTGTCAGCTATATGCCTTCCTCTCTGGGTATCCAAATAATTCCCCTATATACTTAAAATACTAATAACACACTGAAGAAATGAAATTCCTGTGCATAATGTTATCTAATGAAGAGTTGATATTCAAATTTCCTCAGTTGTCTCCGTTATGTCATTTATTTCTAACAGATCAGTGTCACCCAGTTCTAATCCCTATCACCTTTATTCTAGGCCTACGATACCCACTTCCATTCTTACCCTACTGTTAGGCATCTCTGTCCTCCTGTTTGTTTACAGTATTCAAGAACAGCGGTTGGCCAGCTCATCCCTACCCAACTTCACAGGCCATATGTTCCAAGAACTCCTTTTGCACAGCCCTGTGGGAGGCCTGGGCCTGCCTCTTCTACCTAGTCAAGTAACTCCTTTCCCACTGATTTAATTCTCTGTGTTTCAATGTATAGGATTTTACCTAGCCGTATGGCCTGCTGCCTCTGCCAATTTAAAAATAATATTGAGATTTTCTGCAACACAGTCAAGCTGCATTATGACTGTGAATGTCTGACAAACATCGCATATTGTGGTGAGTTACCGTTACCCGATGATGTTTTATTTATGTTTTAACTGTTAATTTTTAAACTAATGGTGTTAATTTAGGTCTATGTTCCATTTTTATTAGTTCATTTTCACATATAATGTGAGATAAATTATTATTATTATTATTATTTTTTGGTATCATTAATCTACAATTACATGAAGAACATTGTGTTTACTAGGATCCCCCCTTCACCAAGTCCCCACCACATACCCCTTCACAGTCACTCTCCATCAGCGTAGTAAGATGCTGTAAAATCATTACTTGTCTTCTCTGTGTTGTAGAGCATGCCCAGTACCCACCTGCCGCCACATTATACATGCTAATTGTAATGCCCCTTTTTTTTTCCCTGTACTTATCCCTCCTGTCCCACCCATCCTCCGCAGTCCCTTGCCCTTTGGTAACTGTTTGTCCATTCGTGGGTTCTGTGATACTGCTGCTGTTTTGTTCCTTCAGTTTTTCTTTGGTCTTATACTCCACATATAAGTGAAATCATTTGGTACTTGTGTTTCTCTGCCTGGCTTATTTCACTGAGCATAATACCCTCTAGCTCCATCCATGTTGTTGCAAATGGTAGGATTTGTTTTCTTCTTTTGGCTGAATAATATTCCATTGTGTATATGTACCACATCTTCTTTATCCATTCATCTACTGATGGACACTTAGATTGCTTCCATTTCTTGGCTATTGTAAATAGTGCTGTGATAAACATAGGGGTGCATATATATCTTTTTCAAACTGGGCTGCTGCATTCTTAGGGTAAATTCCTAGGAGTGGAATTCCTGGGTCAAATGGCATTTCTATTTTGAGGTTTTTGAGGAACCTCCATACTGCTTTCCACAGTGGTTGAACTAATTTACATTCCCACCAGCAGTGTAGGAGGGTTCCCTTTCTCCACAACCTGGCCAACATTTGGTGTTGTCTTTTGGATGGTAGCCATCCTAACTGGTGTGAGGTGATATCTCATTGTGGTTTTAATCTGAATTTCCGTGAAGATTAGTGGTGTGAAACCTCTTTGCATGTGTTTTTTGGCCATCTTAATTTCTTTATTGGAGAAGTATCTGTTCAGATCCTCTGCCCATTTTTTAATTGGATTATTTGCTTTTTGTTTGTTGAGGTGCATGAGATCTTTATATATTTTAGATGTCAATCCTTTATCGGATCTCTCACTTATGAATATATTCTCCCAAACTATAGGATGCCTTTCTGTTCTATTGATGGTGTCCTTTGCTGTAGAGAGCCTTTTCAGCTTGATATAGTCCCACTTGTTCATTTTTGCTTTTGTTTCCCTTGCCCGGAGAGATATGTTCATGAAGAAGTTACTCATGTTTATGTCCAAGAGACTTTTGCCTATGTTTTTCTCTAAGTTTTATGGTTTCATATCTTACATTCAGGTCTTTGATCCATTTCTAATTTACTTTTGTGTGTGGGGTTAGACAATGGTCCAGTTTCATTCTCTTACATGTAGCTGTCCAGTTTTGCCAACACCAGCTGTTGAAGAGGCTGTCATTTCCCCTTTGTACATCCATGGCTCATTTATCATATATTAATTGAACATATATGTTTGGGTTAATGTCTGGGCTCTCTATTCTGTTCCACATGTCTGTGGGTCTCTTCTTGTGCCAGTACCAAATTGTCTTGATTTCCATGGCTCTGTAGTAGAGCTTGAACTTCGGAAGCGAGATTCCCCCCACACTTTATTCTTCCTTCTCAGGATTGCTTTGGCTATTTGGGGTCTTTTGTGCTTCCATACGAATTTTAAACTCTTTGTTCCAGTTCCTTGAAGAATGCTGTTGGTATTTCGATAGGGATTACATTGAATCTGTAGATTGCTTTAGGCAGGAAGGCCATTTTGACATTATTAATTCTACCTAGCCAAGAGCATGGGATGAGTTCCCATTTGTTAGTGTCCTCTTTAATTTCTCTTAAGGGTGTCTTGTAGTTTTCAGGGTATAGGTATTTCACTTCCTTGGTTAGGATTATTCCTGGGTAGTTTATTCTTTTTGATACAATTGTGAGTGGAATTGTTTTCCTGATTTCTCTTTCTGGTAGTTCATCATTAGTGTACAGGAAAGCAACAGATTTCTGTGTAGTAATTTTGTATCCTGCAAGTTTGCTGAATTCAGATGTTAGTTCTAGTAGTTTGGGAGTGGAGTCTTTAGGGTTTTTCACGTACAATATCAAGTCATTTGCAAATAGTGACAGTTTGACTTCTTCTTTACCAATCTGGATGCCTTGTATTTGTCTGTTTTGTCTGATTGCCATGGCTAGGACCTCCAGTACTATGTCAAATGACAGTGGGGAGAGTGGGCATCCCTGTCTTGTTCCCAATCTCAGAGGAAAAGCTTTCAGCTTCTTGCTGTTAAGTATGATATTGACTGTGGGTTTATCATATATGGCCTTTATGATGTTGAGGTACTTGCCCTGTATACCCATTTTGCTGAGACTTTTTATCATGAATGGATGTTGAATTTTGTCAAATGCTTTTTCAGCATCTATGGAGATGATCATGTGGTTTTTGTCCTTCTTTTTGTTTATGTGGTGGATGAAGTTCACGGATTTTCAATGTTGTACCATCCTTGCATCCCTGAGATGAATCCCACTTGATCATGGTGTGTGATCCTCTTGATGTATTTTTGAATTTGGTTTGCTAATATTTTGTTGAGTATTTTTGCATCTATGTTCATCAGGGATATTGGTCTGTAATTTGCTTTTTTGGTGGGGTCTTTGCCTGGTTTTGGTAGTAGAGTGATGCTGGCTTCATAGAATGAGTTTGGAAGTTCTCCCTCCTCTTCTATGTTTTGAAAAACTTTAAGGAGAATGGGTATTATGTCTTCGCTGTATGTCTGATAAATTTCAGTGGTTAATCCATCTGGCCCGGGGTTTTGTTCTTGGGTAGTGTTTTGAAAACCTTTTCAATTTCGTTCCTGGTAATTGGTGTGTTTAGATTTTCTGTTTCTTCCTTAGTCAGTCTTGGAAGGTTGTGTTTTTCTAGGAAGTTGTCCATTTCTTCTAGGTTTTCCAGCTTGTTAGCATGTAGATTTTCATAGTATTCTCTAATAATTATTTGGATTTCTGTGGGGTCTGTCATGGTTTTTCCTTTCTCATTTCTGATTCTGTGGATTTGTGTTGACTATCTTTTTCTCTTAGTAAGTCTGGTTAGGAGGTTATCTATTTTCTTTATTTTCTCAAGGAACCAGCTCTTGGTTTCATTGATTTTTTTCTATTGTTTTATTCTTCTCCATTTTATTTATTTCTTCTATGATCTTTTTATGTCCCTCCTTCTGCTGACTTTAGGCCTCATTTTTTCTTCTTTCTCCAGTTTCAATAATTGTGACTTAGGTATTCATTTGGGACTGTTCTCCCTTCTTTGAATAGGCCTGGATTGCTATATACTTTCCTCTTAAAATTGCCTTTGCTGCATCCCACAGAAATAGGGGCTTTATGCTGTCATTGTCATTTGTCTCGGTATATTACTTGATCTCTATTTTAATTTGGTCATTGATCCTTTGATTATTTAGGAGCATGTTGTTAAGCCTCCATGTATTTGTGAGTCTTTTTCTTTTCTTTGTACAATTTATTTCTAGTTTTATGCCTTTGTGGTCTGAGAAGTTGGTTGGTATTATTTCAATCTTTTTGTATTTACTGAGGCTCTTTTTGTGGCCTAGTATGTGGTCTATTCTGGAAAATGTTCCATGTGCACTTGAGAAGAATGTATATCCTGCTGCTTTTGGGTGTAGAGTTCTGTAGATGTCTTTAAATCTATCTGTCCTAGTGTGTTGTTCAGTGCCTCTGTGCCCTTACTTATTTTCTGTCTGGTGGATCTGTCCTTTGGAGTGAATGGTGTGTTGAAGTCTCCCAGAATGAATGCATTGCATTCTATTCCTTCTTTAATTCTGTTAGTATTTGTTTCACATATGTTGGTGCTCCTGTATTGGGTGCATATATATTTCTAATGGTTATATCGTCTTGTTGGACTGACCCCTTCATCATCATGTAATGTTCTTCTTTATCTCTTGTGACTTTCTTTGTTTTGAAGTCTATTTCATCTGATACAAGTACTGCAACACCTGCTTGTTTCTCCCTATTCTTTGCATGAAATATCTTTTTCCATCCCTTGACTTTAAGTTTGTGTATGTCTTTGGGTTTGAGGTGAGTCTCTTGTAAGCAGCATATAGATGGGTCTTGCTTTTTTATCCATTCTATTACTCTGTGTCTTTTGATTGGTGCATTCAGTCCATTTACATTTAGGGTGATTATTGAGAGATATGTACTTATTGCCATTGCAGGCTTTAGATTCATGGTTACCAAATGTTTTAAGGGTAGCTTCTTTACTATTTAACCATCTAACTTAACTCTCTTATTAAGCTATTATAAACACAGTCTGATGATTCTTATTTTCTCTCTCTTCTTACTCTTCCTCCTCCATTCTTTATATGTTAGGTGTTTTATTCTGTACTGTTTTGTGTTTCCTGTGACTGCTTTTGTGGGTAGTTGATTTTATTTTTTGCCTTTAGTTAGTGTTTGGTTGATCTGCTTTCTTTGGTGTGATTTTACTTTCTCTGATGACATCTATTTAGCCTTAGGTGTGCTTCCATCTAGAGCAGTCCCTTTAAAATATCCTGTACAGGTGGTTTGGGAGGCAAATTCCCTCAACTTTTGTTTGTCTGGGAATTGTTTGATCCCTCCTTCATATTTAAATGATAATTGTACTGGATACAGTACTCTTGGTTCAAGGCCCTTCTGTTTCTTTGCATTAAATATATCATGCCATTCTCTTCTGGCCTGTAAGGTTTCTGTTGAGAAGTGTGATGATAGCCTGTTGGCTTTTCCTTTGTAGGTGATCTTTTTTCTCTCTCTGGCTGCCTTTAATAGTCTGTCCTTGTCTTTGATCTTTGCCATTTTAATTATTATATGTCTTGGTTTTGTCCTCGTTGGGCCCCTTCTGTTGGCAGTTCTGTGCCCCTCCATGGTCTGAGAGACTATTTCCTTCCCCGGTTTGGGGATGTTTTCAGCAATTATTTCTTCAAATACACTTTCTATCCCTTTTACTCTCTCTTCTTTTTCTGGTTTTCCTATAATGCAAATATTCTTCCATTTGGATTGTTCACACGGTTCTCTTAATATTCTTTCATTCCTGGAGATCCTTTTATCTCTGTATTCCTCAGCTTCTCTGTGGTCCTGTTCTCTGATTTCTATTCCATTAATGGCCTCTTGAACCTCTTGAAGTCTGCTCTTAAGTCCTTCCAGAGATTGTTTTATTTCTGTATTCTCCCTCCCTACTTGCTCCTTTAGCTCTTGCGAATTTCTCTGCAAGTCGATCAGCATGTTTTTTTTTTTTTTTTTTTTTTTATTGAAGGGTAGTTGACAACAGCATTGCATTACATTAGTTTCAGGTGTACAACACAGTGATTCAACATTTATATACATGATAATTCTAGGTACCAGGTATCACCATACCAAGTTGTTACAATATTTTGACTATATTCCTTATGCTATACATTACATCCCGGTTACTTATTTATTTTACCATTGGAAGTGTGTTTATATATATATATATATATTTTTTTTTGTGAGGGCATCTCTCATATTTACTGATCAAATAGTTGTTAACCACAATAAATTTCTGTATAGGGGGGTCAATACTCAATGCACAATCATTAATCCACCCCAAGCCTAATTTTCGTCAGTCTCCAATCTTCCGATCAGCATGTTTATGACCTTTATTTTGAATTCTTTTTCAGGAAGATTGGTTAAATCTATCTCCCCAGACCCTCTCTCAGGGGTTGTCTGGGTCATTCTGGACTGGACCAAATTCTTCTGCCTCTTAATGGTGATAGAGGTAGCTATACGCAGGCAGCGTGCGTGTCAGCTTGGAGAACAAAGTCCTTTCCTGTTTTCCGTTCACCTTGCCCTTCTCTGCTGCCTGTATCAGTTACTGGCACTCCTGGAGCAGACTCCGGACAAATCCCCTAAGCTGCCGTGGGCATGGTTGCCATCAGGTTAGCACAGAGCCCACCAGGAAGTCACAGGCATGCCGGGGGTTCTTGCCTGTGAGAGTGGCGCCCCTCTGCCTGCACTGGGCAGCTGCACGCGGACTGCAGTCTTTGGGTCTGGTGCAGGCGGCTGTAAGCTGGGAGGAGATTCTGGGGAACTGCTGGGGCGTGGCTGCTCTGCCGCCACTGCGGGCACGTGCAGTCACTCCTGGGCTACTGGGAAGCCCTTGTCGGGGGCCACACCGGCTGTTGGAACTACTGGCAGGCTGGTTATTGTCATGAGGGGCTTCAGAGCTGCTCTGCTGCCCAGCGGGTTACGGCACCTGGAGTTCCGCAGGACTCCCAGCTGCCGCGCTGAGTGTGCTGGGATGACTCCATTCAGCTGTGAGGTCCCTGTCCCTTTAAGACTTTCAGAAAGTACTCGCATTTCTTTTGTCCCAGAGGAGCTGGTTGTGGGGACCCCTCGCAGATTTTGCTTTACCATTTCTCTAATATCCAGCACACCGTGCACTGTGTCTGCGGTCTCAGTGCAGATTACCAGAGTTGGTTGTTTAGCAGTCCTGGGCTTCCACTCCCTCCCCGCTCAGACTCATTTCCTCCCGCTGGGGAGCTGGGGTGGGGAGAGCATTCGGTCCCGCCCGGCCACGGCTTGAATCTTACCCCCTTCGTGAGATGCTGAGTTCTCACAGATGTACATGTACCAGGCTCTTGTACTGTATCCACTGGTCTCTCTTTTAGGAATAGTTATATTTGCTGTGTTTTCAAAAATATATATGGTTTTGGGAGGAGATTTCTGCTGCCTTACTCTCACCACCATCTTGGCTCCTCCCCCCACATCCTGAAAAAATTTTATTTTTCTCAAGTTCCAAGTGTTTCTCCAGTCACCTCTGGGGATGAGTGCATGTCACCAGCATCCAGCACCCAGTCTGCTTTCCAGCTAGGACACCTTTCCAGGTTTCTGACTCAGCTAGCTCTTTTACAAAGACTTGAACACCTACAAAAATGTAGGATGCGGCCCCGTGCCGGCCATCCACAGCAAAGCCAGTGATTCACCTCCGCCACGCCAGCTCCGCGCTCGTTCCGCGCACCCACGCGCACACCTGGCCCGAGATGGCGGCGGCGGCAGCGGGGGACTCCAACTCCTAGGATGCTGACACGTTCTCCGTGGAAGACCCGGTGCGGAAGGTGGGGGGCGGCAGCGGTCCCGCCGCTGGGGACCGCTGGGAAGGCGAGGACGAGGACGAGGGCGTCAAGGATAACTGGGATGATGATGATGACGAAAAAAAGAGGAAGTAGAAGTAAAATCAGAAGTAAAAGTTTCAGAAAAGAAAAAAATAGCAGAGAAGATAAAAGAGAAAGAACGGCAGCAGAAGAAAAGGCAAGAAGATAATAAAAAGAGGTTAGAAGAACATGAAGAACCTAAAGTGCTAACACCAGAAGAACAATTAGCAGATAAACTGCGGCTAAAGAAATTACAGGAAGAGTCAGACCTTGAATTAGCCATAGAAACTTTTGGTGTTAATAACACAGTTTGTGGAATAGATGCTATGAACCCATCTTCAAGAGATGACTTCACAGAATTTGGAAAGTTACTAAAAGACAAAATTACACAATATGAAAAGTCATTATATTATGCCAGTTTTTTGGAAGCCTTAGTTCGAGATGTATGTATTTCATTGGAAAGTGATGACTTGAAAAAGATTACCAATTCATTGACTGTACTTTGCAGTGAAAAACAGAAGCAAGAAAAGCAAAGCAAAGCCAAAATGAAGAAGAAAGGTGCGGTTCCTGGAGGGGGATTAAAGGCCACCATGAAGGACGATCTGGCAGATTATGGTGGTTATGATGGAGGGTATGTACAAGACTATGAAGACTTCATGTGACATTTTATCTTCTCCTGGTGTCTTCTTTCTGTTGCCCACAATCCCTTCAACATGTAGCACAACTTCCTTTCCTTTCAGTTCTGCCAAATGCTACAATCAGAAGTGCAGTATCTTTTATGCTGGTTATTTAACCCCTTGACACTTAGGTGCTAATGTGTGAACAAGGGAACTTGGATCTTGCTGCCAAGGGGTTAAAATTGGGAACCTCAGTTGCTACTAAATCATAGTTAAAAAAAGAAACCTAATAATGTTGTCATTGTTGTTGATTCCACAAGAACAGTCACTAAATTGGAAACTAAAGTTGCAAAACGACGAAAAATCTGTGTAGTATTTACCAGCACCATTCAGTAATACAGCCTTAACCATACCTCCTTGAACTACTTCATAACTTGTCAAGAAAAGCAGTTTGCAACAAGGGAATGTGGTGTGCACCTAGTATTAAAATTGCTTTGTCTTAAAATTGAGCATGAGGATATTAGAAATACATTGTGAAGAAGACTGCTCAGAGTGAAGATACCGTGGCTGAAAAGCACTAGTTTGATACTTAAAATCAAATGACCAAACCCTCCAACTTTGAATCTGAAGAAGGTAAACCTCTCCATTATTGCATTACAAGTTGTGGAATCTCTTGAATGCAGCATAGACTGTCTAGTTATATTTATCAGACTGTTCTACTGATGGAGTACTTCAGGTTGGGGAGGGGATACTACCTGTTTTATTTGCCTCTTTTAAGTGTCTGAGAAACAAATCTCCTTTGTTCTCCTAGGCTACAATGGAATAACTTTAACAGGGTTTTGGCATTTACTTCCCTTTATAAAACATGCTCAGCAAACTGCACCAGTTACAGTTTGGCAAATTGTTATGTTAACAATTATGACATTGTCAATGTTTTATAAAGCAACTAATTTAATAAAATCACTATTGTGAGGACTTAATTGTGTTATCTCCCAAGAGATATTTTTGGAGAGTAGAGAACACCACTCTTGGGACTAGAGTTCTCAATATGCTTACAAAGTTTAATAAGTGCTTGATAAGTAGTTAATAGCTTTAAAAGAAAAATGAGTCGCCAGGCCCTTAAGTGCTACCCTAGAGCAACAAAGGTATAGGGCTGCCTTCTTATTTATTTGGGGAAATTGTTTAGATACTAAAGCCTAACTAGGTACCTAGAAGAACTATTTATTTGGAGTAATTGCGCTTATAACTCAGGTTATGCCTCTAAGCATAGATTGGGTGATTTTTATTATATATTGTCTTTTAAGCAATTTAACCAAATTGGTGGTTGGAGTCTTTTTTTGAAACCATCACAAAATCAAAAGTAGGGACAAAACAGAAGATGTTCTTAATTTCTCTTACATAGGAAATTGTGGTCTATGGAACTTTGATTGAGACTCCTAAGTGGAAGACAGGACCATCTAAATGATTTGAGGAATTAACAAAGCAGTGACTACAGAGCAATAATGACAGCAAATAAAGAATGTTTTAAGACAGACAAGGGCTATGATTTCCTTAGCAGTAATAATGACATACACTGAATTTAAAATTATTTTATTACAGAGATCAGTTTCTAAGAAATGGAAATGTATCATCTGTTACTGAACTGTGTAAATAATATTAAATTCCTTTGAAACTGGAAAAAAAAATGTAGGATGCTAGGATCCCTGCCAGTACAGGCGGGGTCTTCTCACTGTGTCTGTAATATGGAGGATGCTGAGTGGCACTGGTTGGCTCTTGACACCAATCTCTACCCCCTTCTCTGCAGGTGTTGGAAGCCCAGGAACATTTCACAGATGCCCTTGACAGCAGAGTTCCACCAATAAAATGTACTTGTGTGAAATCCGGAGGGTAGAAAGGAGGTGGAAGCCGTTCTTTCCTCCTCTGGGGCGGCAGATGTACAGGCTGCATGTTGGCCTCCATGCACCCCACCAGTCACCAGGCAGCAATGACCTCAGCAGTAGTTTCCAGAAGTTTCCTGGGTTCTGAGTGGCAACAGCAACTGTGAGTCTGTGGAAAGCAGCTACAGCAAAGTAAACTGAAAGCTAGTGGGGTGCAGTGCCCCCACCCTCAGCTTTCACCACTAGCCCCTCCAATGAAAAGAACCAATTGTTTGTATACAAGCTTTCTGTTTGTTTGTTTGAAATATCTACAGTGATTTCTGTTTTCCTGTCTATGGTAACTGTAAAATGTCTGCAAATTCTTTGAGTCTTTTTTCTTCAAAAGGTTTCAATGTGAGCTGGATTTAGTGACTGACTTTTAACCATTCATGTTATGTGACAGAAGTGATGCTATATGCTTTCTGAGGCTAGGTCATAAAAAGTGTAATTTCCATCTGTCTCCCTCTCTGGATTGCTCACTCTGGAGGAGGCCAGCCATCACGCTGTGGGGACATTCAATCATGGAGCATGGGGACAGGCCCATATGAGGAGGACTGAGGCGCCCTCCAGCATCCGGCACCACCGTGGGAGCCATGTAAGTGAGCAGCACACCTTGAAAGTGGACCTCCAGCCTGTGAAGCCTTCAGATCTGCAGCCCTGGCAGAGATCTTGAGACCCTCATGAAAGACCCAGAGCCAGAACTGCCCAAACTACTCCTGAATTCTTGGCTCACAGAAATTGTGAGGAATAAATGTTTATTGCTATTTTAAGCCACTATTTTGCTGTGATCTGTTGCACAGCACCAGATAATCAATACACTGTCTGATGCAGGGGTTGAGCCGGATAGACGTGAGACTCTCTGAGCGGGTGTAGTAATGAATGATGCCCACGGGTGGTTGGGGACTTTGGCTCTAGACTCTAGCTCTTCTCTACCATAATATTTGCCATGCCAACAACCCATAGACATTCCTGGGCACAACGTTCCTTGACCTCCTATTATGTAAAGAGGACAGAAGTACCAAATGTGCAAATATAAAGTATGGTTTTATTGTTTCTTGGGGAAACTTACAAAGAGAATGGTAACAGGGGATTGGGCCAGACTTAGCTGGCCCAGGTGCCCATTGGCTAGGGGCCCTGTAGGGAGGGAGCCTGCCTGGAATGTATCACGTTTATACGATGGCAAGGCAGGAACATCTACACGACTAACAGTGGAAACTCCAATGATGAAAGAAGCGATCTCATTAGAAAGGTGGAGGCTGTTTTTCCATTGAGCTGGTTGGTTCCTGCTGAACTAGCTCTGCTGAGCTACTGAAAGGGGAAAGGGACTATGTCTCCAAGACTATCCAACTGGCTTCACCTCCTAGATTCCTGACACTTCACTGATCCCCATTCCTAGGTGATGCATGAACCTTATCATCATCTAGAATGTTCAGTCTTTCACTCTCTGAACATAAGCTCTTGTCCTTCCAGTTCTCACTCAAGTAGATCCACTGTCCCAAGTTCTTCACCTGCATCAAAACCTCCTACCTGGTGGCCCATTTTCTCCTAGGTCCTACTTATCTAAACCCCCAAGTGGCCTCTTTACTAGGCCACCATCGAATTACTCCTCCTACAACTCAAGCTGGATCATGTCTCTTCTCTGCCTAAAACATCAGTAGTTCTTGCTTTGTAGTTCTTATTTGCTAATTTGCTTGTTATTTGCATGTAAGTATTTAACAATTTGTACTTTAATTCCTTACCAGATGGCTAGGATTGGTTATGAGTTCATACACTTCAATGAGAGAAAATTATGTATTTTATTGAGAAGCCAATATTAGAAGCGTTGTAGGTGGCCCGGGGCAGGCTGGGGCTCCCTCTGTGGTGGTATCTTGGGCTTCACTCTCCTCCCTCCGGCACCCAACCCTGAAGTCACATCCTTCTCTATTACGACTTCACTGAGCTCCCTGGGACAAGAAGAATAATGCCAAATCTTTTTAACTTTTAAAAGGAATAATAAAACTTATTGTTATTACCTCATTTTAGATAAGAATTTTAAATTGTCCCTAATGTTTTACCCTCCATCCGTCTCAAGTAGCTTCTGCGCCAGGTTTTTCTCACGTGAGGGACTGACGGTTCTGTACATATTCCTGAGCCAAAGCCGCCTTCTCCAGGAAAAGCCCTTCTAAAAAAATAGAAAGGAGGTATAAATTCCAGACATCCCCTGCTTTCTCCAGCACAGTACTTGATCCTCCTCAAATTTACCTGATTCTTACCCTCTTCTGAGAGTTTATCCAGATGAGCAAGGAAGCCCCTTGGAGGAAAACACACACACAGATAATAATTAGTGATTCATGCTATTTTTCATGTCTCTCACAATGTGTATCTCTGACTTATTAGGACCAAATGGGTACCTCAGTCCATCATCACAAGCAAAATCACTACAGACCTGGGATCCTGAAAATCATTCCATGCATGCTGAGCTTCAGAACTTCTCCGTATCTGTCCCTTATAGCCCCACAGTGTCCCTGGGGAGACCTTTGTATGTGGCTTGGCATGGAGTGTAGGCAGGATTTCAGCCCCACTCACCTTCTTGGCCACTGGCCAAGTGCCCTTGTGCAGTAAGCGAACGGCTCAAGCACACCGGGCAGAAGCGTTTCACTCTCTCCAGAGGCATTTTACACCAGTATCCTTTGGACTCAGTCTCACATGTGTCACTTGCTGGTGGGTGGGGGAGAAGGTGCTTCCGTTTCCCTACTGCTTTCTCCTACAGGTTGAATCACACCAACTTATTGCTGAGTCCAACTAACTCACTAACTTTCACGTGTCAGACTCTCACTGCCAAGTGAATGGGTTGTGAAATCAGCTTAAAGGTCATGACCAGCACTGAAACACAAAATATTCTTTTGAATACAAATGGAATAGAAAAAAATCAGAGTGCATAATAAGTTTGTTTTAGAAACTACTCATGCCTATATGGTACGTGTAGTGGGTCATGACATAAAATGGAGCTCACAGCCCAAGCACAATGATCAGTGGAGAAGTCCCCAGTGGGAAGGAACCGTCTTCTTCCTGCTACTCGCTCTCAGTATGACCATGGGGCAAGATCATTTCCTTTTCTCCTTCTCCATTTCTTTATTATAAGAAGTAGAGATAAATTCCTGACTGAGGTTTCTCCCAGTTAAAATTCTGTGAGGTTTGGTTAAAGGCAACAGACACTGGGGACCTGAAAGCCAGTAGGATGCGAAGGGATGATTGACAGGAAGGGCTCATATATTCGACCTTCCATCAGCTTTGAAGGAGACTAGCATCCAGGACCATGTGGCCTTCTCTGCCCTTTCCCCAGAGCCTCTGAGCAGTCCACTGGCCAGGCCTCATGTCCACCCCCAGCAGGAAGGGTACAACCAAAACCTTTCCCCCTCCAGTCGTTTTCCTTCCAGGCCTCGTGACAGCAGATGCGTCTGTGCCAGTCGCATTCTAACTCAGCTTTGGCTGGGGAGCTGCTTCTGAGAGGCAGTAGGGTAAGTACTCTTCCTGCCTTTGATGGTTTCCTCACCGTAAAATGATGTGTTTGAAATAGATGAGTTCTAACCTTTCCTCTAGTTCTAAAATTCTACTTTGCAATGGCCAGATCAATATTTACCTTGAGCCTCCTTCATCCAGCACTGCCTTTCTACGGGAGCACATCTGTTTTGAAAGAAAACATGATCATGATTATCTAACATGATGACCACTATTTCCAAATCTTTATTCAACTTTTTATTTTAAATATCATCTACCAGTGGGATGATAACGGTTTTGAGGACAGGAATTCTGTTCTATTTAACTGTCCTTGGACTCTTCCACAGTACCTAACTTGAGATCGTGAGATAGCTTGCAATATATTTCACTGATTGTTTTAGATAACATTCAACAGCTAATCCCTAATAAAAACTCTTGGAACTAGGAACAGAAGTTATCTGCGAGGATCCTAAACAGCATCACTGTTTTAAAGTCCAGAACAAGAGTGGAAAAAAAAAAAAGAACAAGAGTACAGTGCCTATTATTACTGTGACTGTTCATTAATGTTGAGGAGGTCCTAATCAATGTGATAAGAAAAGTGAAGTATTGTAAGGGAAGAGACAAACATATTTGCATTTGAAGTGATGAATAACCTAAAAAGCTCAAGAGGACCAACTAAAATTTTATTGGAAATAATATGAGAATTCACTAAGATACAAAATCAAGAGATCAATATACAAAACTCAAAAGCATTCCTATATACCATGGATAACTAATTTTAAAATGGAAGAAAGATCCCATTTACATCAGCAAAAATGCATAAAGTACCTCAGGGTAAACTTAACAAAAAACGTCTAAGAACTATGTGATGAAAACATTAAAACTCTTCTGGAGGACTTTAAGAAGATATGAATACATGACCCGAGATACCATATTCCTAAATTGTTGTAAAGATATAAGTTCTCCCCAAATTTACCTACTAATATAAAGCAATCTTATTCAAATCCCATGATAATTTTTTTTTTTTAGATAATTATTTTTTATTGAAGGGTAGTTGACGAACAGCATTACATTACATTAGTTTCAAGTGTACAACACAGTGATGAAACATTTATATACATAATTCTAGGTTCCAGCTATCACCCTACCAAGCTGTTACAATATCTTGACTATATTCCTTATGCTATACATTACATCCCGGTTACTTATTTATTTTACCATTGGAAGTCTGTCCTTTTTTTTTTTTTTTTTTGTGAGGGCATCTCTCATATTTATTGATCAAATGGTTGTTAACGACAATAAAATTCTGTATAGGGGAGTCAATGCTCAATGCACAATCATTAATCCACCCCAAGCCTAATTTTCGTCAGTCTCCAATCTTCTGAGGCATAACTAACAAGTTCTTACATGGAGAAAAAATTCTTACATAATGAATAAGTTACATAGTGAACAGTACAAGGGCAGTCATCACAGAAACTTTCGGTTTTGCTCATGCATTATGAACTCTAAACAGTCAGTTCAAATATGAATACTCATTTGGTTTTTATACTTGATTTATATGTGGATACCACATTTCTCTCTTTATTATTATTATTTTTAATAAAATGCTGGAGTGGTAGGTAGATACAAGATAAAGGTAGAAAACATAGTTTAGTGTTGTAAGAGAGCAGATGTAGATGATCAGGTGTGTGCCTGTAGACTATGTGTTAATCCAAGCTAGACAAGGGCAATAAAACATCCACGTATGCAGAAGATTTCTCTCAGAATGGGGGGGTGAGGTTCTAAGCCTCACCTCTGTTGATCCCCAATTTCTCACCTGATGACCCCCCTGCCACTGTGCCTGTCTTAGGTTGTTCCTCCCTTGAGGAATCTTACCCGTCTCTGGCTAACCAGTCATCTTCCGGGGCCATACAGGGAAATGTAAAGTTGGTAAGTGAGAGAGAAGCCTTATTGTTTGAAATGGTTAGCTTTTTATTTCTTTGCATATTTATGCCCTGTAGCTTCTATGCCCAGCATTTGTCTTGAGGTATCTTTACCACTTGGAAGAATTATGATACTTGGTAAATTTGATATGAGGCACGAATTCTATTTAAGGGTTGTAATTAGGAAGGAAGAAGAAAAGCTATAGAAGTAGCAGGCGGAAGAAAACATGGGAAGATTGATTATTTCTTTGACATATCTTCTTGTAGAGTAACTTCAGCATGTATAGGTTTTAAGCTACTACTTAAATTGCGCACACACATTAACATAAGAGGAGTATAGTTACATAACCACAGCATACCTGTAATTACCAGCCATCTCCAGTGAAACCAAGAAAACCAGTTAGGCACCTTAGGCATTTGTGAAAACTTATCTATGATATGGTGGATATTGTCCAACTGAACTTGAACAGTTTGAGAGAAATCAGACAAATTAAAACAACCCATTCCTTGGGAATGTTCACATCCCTTATGTTCTTTTAACAGTAAATAGTCTGTAGTTGTAAGATTTTGGAGTGCTACAATTTGCACTTCTCCTAATTCTTGGTTGAGTTCCAACAGTATAGATCCAGTCAAATTTGTTGTTTTACTGTATGCACAGGCCAGCTTAGATATCTCCTTCATTCCCATGGCAAGTCCAGGAGCTGGTGGGATGAGTGCATCTACAGCTGTAGCAGTGCGTGGATCTTTGTTGGGGTTTTTTGATGAGCATGTTCTGGCATGAGTCTTCCAGAGAGTGCTGATGTTGGAAGTTCTCTTTCATATCGTATCTTAGTTCATTTTTGGGGTAGCCCAATTAGGCTTTGATCTTCTGTATAAACGCAAACAGACCCTTTGCATACACTTTTATATGCCCTTTATACCCTTGTGTAGAAATCATTGGAGGTTACCACACAGGAACTGCCCTTTTTTTTGTTGTTGTTTTGTTTTGTTTTTGGTATCACTAATCTACACTTACGTGACGAATATTATGTTTACTGGCTCTCCCCTATACCAGGTCCCCCCTATAAACCCCTTTACAGTCACTGTCCATCAGCATAGCAAAATGTTGTAGAATCACTACTTGCCTTCTCTGTGTTGTACAGCCCTCCCTTTTCTCCTACCCCCCCATGCATGTTAATCTTAATACCCCCCTACTTCTCTCCCCCCTTATCCCTCCCTACCCACCCATCCTCCCCAGTTCCTTTCCCTTTGGTACCTGTTAGTCCATTCTTGAGTTCTGTGATTCTGCTGCTGTTTTGTTCCTTCAGTTTTTCCTTTGTTCTTATATTCCACAGATAAGTGAAATCATTTGGTATTTCTCTTTCTCCGCTTGGCTTGTTTCACTGAGCATAATACCCTCCAGCTCCATCCACGTTGCTGCAAATGGTTGGATTTGCCCTTTTCTTATGGCTGAGTAGTATTCCATTGTGTATATGTACCACATCTTCTTTATCCATTCATCTACTGATGGACACTTGGGTTGCTTCCATTTCTTGGCTATTGTAAATAGTGCTGTGATAAACATAGGGGTGCATCTGTCTTTTTCATACTGGGCTGCTGCATTCATAGGATAAATCCCTAGAATTGGAATTCCTGGGTCAAATTGTATTTCTATTTTAAACATTTTGAGAAACCTCCATACTGCTCTCCACAATGGTTGAACTAATTTACATTCCTGCCAACAGTGTAGGAGGGTTTCCCTTTCTCCACAACCTCGCCAACACTTGTTGTTGTTTGTCTTTTGGATGGTGGCAATCCTAACTGGTGTGAGGTGATATCTCATTGTGGTTTTAATTTGCATTTCTCTGATGACAAGCTATGTGGAGCATCTTTTCATGTGTCTGTTGGCCATCTGAATTTCTTCTTTAGAGAACTGTCTATTCAGCTCAGCCCATTTTTTAATTAGATTTTTTGCTTTTTGTTTGTTGAGGTGTGTGAGCTCTTTTTGTTTCTTGAGGTGTGTAAGATTTATTGAATCTCTCATTTATGAATATATTCTCCGATACTGTAGTATACCTTTCTCTTCTATTGATGGTGTCCTTTGCTGTACAGAAGCTTTTCAGCTTGATACAGTCCCACTTGTTCATTTTTGCTTTTGTTTCCCTTGCACAGGGAGATAGGTTCATGAAGAAGTCACTCATATTTATGTCCAAGAGATTTTTGCCTATGTTTTTTTCTAAGAGTGTTATGGTTTTATGACTGACATTCAGGTCTTTGATTCATTTCTAGTTTACTTTTGTGTATGGGGTTCGACAGTGATCCAGTTTCATTTTCTTACATGTAGCTGTCCAGTTTTGTCAGCACCATGTGTTGAAGAGACTGTCATTTCCCCACTGTATGTCCATGGCTCCTTTATCGAATATTAATTGACCATATATGTTTGGGTTTATGTTTGGAGTCTCTATTTTGTTCCACTGGTCTGTGTGTCTGTGCTTATGCCAGTACCAAATTGTTTTGATTACTGTGGCTTTGTAGTAGAACTTGACATTGGGGAGCGAGATCCCCCCCCACTTTATTCTTCCTTCTCAGGATTGCTTTGGCTCTTCGGAGTCTTCAGTCGTTCCATATGAATTGTTGAAGTATTTGTTCCAGTTCGTTGAAGAATACTATTGGTTATTTGATAGGGATTGCATCTAATGTGTATATTGCTTTGGGCAGGATGGCCATTTTGACGATATTAATTCTTCCCAGCCAGGAGCATGGGATGAGTTTCCATTTGTTAGTGTCCTCTTTAATTTCTCTTAAGAGTGTCTTGTAGTTTTCAGGGTATAGGTCTTTCACTTCCTTGGTTAAGCTTATTCCTAGGAATTTTATTCTTTTTGATGCTATTGTGAATGAAATTGTTTTCCTGGTTTCTCTTTTTATTAGTTCATTGTTAGTGTATAGGAGAGCCACAGATTTCTGTGTGTTAATTTTGTATCCTGCAACTTTGCTGAATTCCGATATTAGTTCTAGTAGTTTTGGAGTGGAGTCTTTAGGGTTTTTGATGTACAATATCATGTCATCTGCAAATAGTGACAGTTTGACTTCTTCTCTACCAATCTGGATTCCTTGTATTTCTTTGTTTTGTCCAATTGCCGTGGCTTGGACCTCCAGTACTATGTTGAATAACAGTGGGGAGAGCAGGCATCCCTGTCTTGTTCCCGATCTCAGAGGAAAAGCTTTCAGCCTCTTGCTGTTAGCTGTGATGTTAGCTGTGGGTTTGTCATATATGGCCTTTGTTATGTTGAGGTACTTGCCCTCTATACCCATTTTGTTGAGAGTTTTTATCATGAATGGGTGTTGAATTTTCTTGAAGGCTTTTTCAGCATCTAGGATATGATCATGTGGTTTTTGTACTTCCTTCCAAGATATTGGTCTGTAGTTTTCTTTTTTGGTGGGGTCTTTGCCTGGTTTTGATATTATGGTGATGTTGGCTCCATAGAATGAGTTTGGGTGTATTCCCTCCTCTTCTATTTTTTGGAAAACTTTAAGGAGAATGGGTAGTATGTCTTCTCTGTATGTCTGATAAAATTCCGAGGTAAATCCATCTGGCCCTGGGGTTTTGTTCTTGGGTAGTTTTTTGATTACCGCTTCAATTTCATTGCTGGTAATTGGTCTGTTTACATTTTCTGTTTCTTTCTGTGTCAGTCCTGGAAGGTTGTATTTTTCTAGGAAGTTGCCCATTTCTCCTACATTTTCCAGCTTGTTAGCATATAGGTTTTCATAGTATTCTCTAATAATTCTTTGTATTTCTGTGGGGTCCGTCGTGATTTTTCCTTTCTCGTTTCTGATTCTGTTGATGTGTGTTGATTCTCTTTTTCTCTTAATAAGTCTGGCTAGAGACTTATCTATTTTGTTTATTTTCTCAAAGAACCAGCTCTTGGTTTCATTGATTTTTTTCTATTGTTTTATTCTTCTCAATTTTATTTATTTCTTCTCTGATCTTTATTATGTCCCTCCTTCTGCTGACCTTAGGCCTCATTTGTTCTTCATTTTCCAATTTCGATAATTGTGACATTAGACTATTCATTTGGGATTGTTCTTCCTTCTCTAAATATGCCAGAATTGCTACATACTTTCCTCTTAAGACTGCTTTCGCTGCATCCCACAGTAGTTGGGGTTTTGTGTTGTTGTTTTCATTTGTTTCCATATATTGCTTGATCTCTATTTTAATTTGGTCATTGATCCATTGATTATTTAGGAGCGTGTTGTTAAGCCTCCATGTGTTTGTCAGCCCTTTTGCTTTCTTTGTACAATTTATTTCTAGTTTCATACCTTTGTGGTCTGAAAAGTTGGTTGGTAGGATTTCAATCTTTTTTATTTTACTGAGGCTCCTTTTGTGAGCTAGTATGTCATCTTTTCTGGAGAATGTTCCATGTGTATTTGAGAAGAATGTGTATCCTGTTGCTTTTGGATGTAGAGTTCTATAGATGTCTATTAGTTCCATCTGTTCTAGTGTGTTGTTCAGTGCCTCTGTGTCGTTACTTATTTTCTGTCTGGTGGATCTGTCCTTTGGAGTGAGTGGTGTGCTGAAGTCTCCCAAAATGAATGCTTTGTGTTCTTTTTCCTCTTTTAATTTTGTTAGTCTTTGTTTAACATATGTTCGTGCTCCTGTATTGGGTGCATGTGTATTTACAATGGTTATATCCTCTTGTTGGCCTGACCCCTTTATCATTATGTAATGTCCTTCTTTATCTCTTGTGACTTTCTTTGTTTTGAAGTCTATTTTGTCTGATACTAGTACTGCAACCCCTGCCTTTTTCTCCCTGTTGTTTGCATGAAATATCTTTTTCCGTCCCTTAACTTTTAGTCTGTGCATGTGTTTGGGTTTGAGGTGAGTCTCTTGTAAGCAGCATATAGATGGGTCTTGCTTTTTTATCCATTCTATTACTCTGTGTCTTTTGATTGGTGCATTCAGTCCATTTACATTTAGGGTAATTATTGAAAGATATGTACTTATTGCCATTGCAGGATTTAAGTTTGTGGTTACCAAAGGTTCAAGGTTAGCTTCTTTACTATCTTACTCTCCAACTTAACTCACTTATTGAGCTATTATAAACACTGTCTGATGATTCTTTGTTTCTCTCCCTTCTTATTCCTTCTCCTCCATTCTTCATATGTTGGGTGTTTTGTTCTGCGCTCTTTTTAGGTCTGCTCCCATCTAGAGCAGTCCCTCTAAAATACCCTGTTGAGGTGGTTTGTGGGAGGCAAATTCCCTCAACTTTTGCTTGTTTGGGAATTGTTTAATCCCTCCTTCATATTTAAATGATAATCGTGCTGGGTACAGTATCCTTGGCTCGGGGCCCTTCTGTTTCATTGCATTAAATATATCATGCTATTCTCTTCTGGCCTGTAAGTTTCTGTTGAGAAGTGTGATGATAGCCTGGTGGTTGTCCTTTGTAGGTGACCTGTGTTCTCTCTCTGGCTGCCTTTAATACTCTGTCCTTGTCCTTGATCTTTGCCATTTTAATTATTATGTGTCTTGGTATTGTCCTCTTTGGGTCCCTTCTGTTGGGAGTTCTGTGTGCTTCTGTAGTCTGAGCAACTATTTCCTCCCCCAGTTTGGGGAAGTTTTCAGCAATTCTTTCTTCAAAGATACTTTCTATCCCTTTTTCTCCCTCTTCTTCTTCTGGCACCCCTATAATGCAGATATTGTTCCTTTTGGATTGGTCACACAGTTCTCTTAATATTGTTTCATTTCTGGAGATCCTTTTGTCTCTCTCTGCATCAGCTTCTACGCATTCCTGTTCTCTGGTTTCTAGTGCATTGATGGCCTCTTGCATCCCATCCATTCTGCTTTTAAGTCCTTCCAGAGATTGTTTTATTTCTGTAGTCTCCCTCTGTACTTGCTCCTTTAGGTCTTGCATATTTCTCTGCAGATCCATCAGCATGTTTATGATTTTTATTTTGAATTCTTTTTCCAGGAGACTGGTTAAGTCTATCTCCGCAGGTCCTCTCTCAGGGGTTGTCTGGCCTGTTTTGGAGTGGACAAATTCTTCTGCCTTTTCATGGTGATAGCGGTGGCTGTAGGCAGGTAGCAGGTGTGTCAGCTGGGAGAAGAAAGTCCTTTCCTGCTTGCTGGGCACCTTGCCCTTCTCCACTGCCTGTGTCGGTTACCCGCACCTGTGGAGCAGCCACCGGTTTAATCCCCTAAGCTGCTGTGCACGGGGTCTCAGCACAGAGCCCTGCGGGGAGTGGCAGGTGTGTCGAGTGCACTCCCCCATGAAAGTGTCGGCCCTGCCGTGCTGGTGTGTGCTGGCAGCGGCCTTTCGGTCTGGCCTGGGCGGCTGTGCATTGGGCTGGAATTCCACCTGGCTCCTGGGGGCACAGCTGCTCCTGGTCTGCTCTTCTGCCGCTGCCACCAGCTCCCGCAGTCTGCTCCCGGTCCCCCCTGGTGCTGCCAGCACGTGTGGGTTGCTCCTGGGCCTTTCAGTTGCTGCCACCGCAGGCTCGCTCGTGCCTCTCCCCAGCTGCTTGGTCGCTGCCACTGTGGGCTTGCACAGGCCTCTCCCAGGCCCCTCTGGCGCTGCCACCCCCAGTGCGTGCTGCCTCTCTCCCACTTCTGGGCTTATGTGTCAGGGTCCGCGCCAGTTGGGTAAATGACTGGCAGGCTGCTTATTGTGGTGAGGGGCTTCAGAGCTGCGCCGCCACCCAGGGGGTTAGAGCGCCTAAAGTTCCCCAGGATTCCCAGCTGCTGGCTAAGTGTGCCGGGACGACTTCATCTAGCTGTGGGGTCCCTATCTCTTTAAGACTTGCAGAAAGCACTCGCTTTTCTTTTTGTCTCAGGGGTGCCGGTTCCGGGGACCTGCCCACAGGTTTTGCTTTTCCGTTTCTCTAATATCCAGCAGCCCATGCACCTCGTGTCTGCGTTCCGGGTGTGGATTTCTAGAGCTATTTGTTTAGCAGTCCTGGGCATTCACTCCCTCCCCGTTTCGACTCCTTTCTTCCCGCCGTGTTTTGGGATTGGGAAGCATTCGGGATCCACCTGGCCGCAGCTTGTATCTTACCCGCTTTGTGTGATGTTGAGTTCCAGCAGATGTAGATGTATCCTGGCTGTTGTACTGTATCCACTGGTGTCTCTTTTAGGAATAGTTGTATTGTATTTTCATAAATATACATGTTTTTGGGAGGAGATTTCCACTGAACTACTCGCACCACCATCATGGCTCCATCTTCTAATTGCATTATTTTTATCAATTCATTAAGATCTCAACTCCCTACATTTCTTAGAACTACTCCTTTGCTAAAAGACAGATTCTCAGTTACATTATTAAGCTAACAGTGACAGCGACCCACATACTTAAAGGAACAAGAGAAAGGAACAGAACGGGAAATAATGAACATTAGTGGCCACATCATGTGTACTGTGCTCTCTGCCTGTTGCTTAAGCCCTGAATGAGAACTTACTCATACACGTATTACACTTCACAAACTGATTTTATATGCACTAGGTCTCACGTGCCCTTTGTCTTGTAGGACAAGTATAGATATGTTTTTGTTTATTTTGTTTTTGCAATTTTTATAGAGGAGTACAAGTAGGGCTATTTTATAAAATTTTTCTTTGGAACCTGAGAGTTTCTGGTTCTATAACCAGAAGCTGCTGCTCAGCCCTTCTAATGGATGGGAAGGCTCTTGTGTTCTTAGACTGTCCAACTCTAAATTTGCTCTGAACTCAAGCCTTTCTATCCCCAAAAACACTCAGGTGCTTTTAAGCATTTTTCTATGTAGTAGGTTTCCTTGGCACTAACGTGATGACTTCCAAAATGTGCTTTCTTGCTCAGATAGCTTGAATACAGGTCTCTGGGGCACATCATAAAATGATCTGGGGCACATCATAAATAATACTTTGCTTCTTCTATAAATACATGGTTGCTTATTAAAAAAATTTTTTTTCTTGCCAGTTATATCATTCCCTTTTCCCACTAAAGGTGGGCAAAACAGGCATTTTCATTCTACTTTTATAGGTGAGGAAAAAGGAGATCGAAGTGGTATAGATTGTAGCCTAGTGCTCAGGTCTGCTAGCCTCAGTTTGGGGCTCTCGGCAAGCCCATGCTCCTCCTTCCTCACAACCCTTACCTCCTCCTCTGACCCTCACCACCACCACCAAAAATGCTTGTAATTCTTCTGGAAAATAAACCCAGCTGGCCAATGAACTTGTGCAGCTGCCCTCAACCTTCACGTAGTCAGAAGCTTTGGATGGTTCCCCAAGTAAAGCTGGAAATACTAGAAATGAAATTAAATGAAAGCAAAGCAGGCATCTGAAAAAATTTTGTTTTTTCCCTTTTGCATTTTAGGACCTCAAGTATTGTTCCATAGATTTATTGAATATTCCACATTGACATAACAACCTGACAGCTCTCTTAACCCACACCCCAGATCCCTGCTCAAATTTAAGCAAAGAGCCCGGGTAGACATGGTGTTTTTTTGTTTTTGTTTTATCCCCCTATATAGAGCTTCTCTCATGGGGGCTGGGATATATGGAAGCAGGGACCAAGCAAAGGAATAGGTGGGTAGGTGGAGAAGGGCATATGTAGAAGAGAACTTGTTCACAGTGGGTGGTGGTGGTGTGGTCATCTGTGATGGTAGCAAGAACAGGAACACACTGCAGAGGTGGACAGAGAAAGCTGCACACTCCCTTTACGTCTGAAGCACTACAGGATGGGGTATGTGAACATGAGGAGTGACTGTTAGATCTGCAGAGAATCTAGCTGAGGGCGAGTATTTGTCTTTTAGCCTTGGCTTTTCTTGAGCACAGGCCATGGTCCCCAATGGCCTAATACTGCACATAGTACTGTATTTTGCACTATGGAGTGTTCCTAGCAGGAAGCGGCTCTTTCAAAAGACATATTTCTCTCTTTTTGTTGTTGCAGACCATAGGTTTAAGTTTCTGTTTATTTTTCTCCTAATCGAACCTCAAATGTTTGCTGATTCCCGATCTGTTTTACTGAGATATATGGCTATGGACGGACAAAAAGCTGTCTCATCAGTCTTTCATTATCAAAAGCAGTCTCTCCTTTTTTTTAAATTGAGGTATCATTGATATACAATCTTATGAAGGTTTCACATGAGCAACATTGTGGTTTTGACATTCACCCATACTATCAAGTCCCCTCTTTCCAGCCAGAGCGACTCCCCAGGATGCCCAGTCACATGCCCATTCCTACTTTTGTCTGTTCCTTTGCCCATTTAAAATTCCCTTCTTTCACCTTGTAGAAGTCCGTTGAGTCTCTGAAAGCCAACTCAAGTTCATGTTTCTTCATGAACCCTTGCCTAAATACTCCAGTCCTGGTCCTAGTCCTTCTGTGAGACTTACTACCATTTCTTAGAGCCCATGGTGAGGCATTCCTCTCCCCTGCGATGTTAATATGATAAGCAATTTTTTAAACGTCAGCTCCCCAAGAGAGAAACACCAAGGTCAACACACGGTGGAGCAGAGCAGAGATAGTTATTTTTATAGGGTTATAACAATTTATTTTCTTTACTGATCAGAACACAAATGTTGAAATATTTTTTTATAAACATGGAAACATTTAAGTGAACTAAATATTTTAAAGTGCACTTCTGTCTTTTGTACAATAATAAAGTCATTCAGTCTAGGGCAATAGAAAGCAAACAAGACCACAGCCTTGAGGTCAAAACTTCAAGGTAGAGATATTTAAGGACCAAATGGCTTCCTGGCCTATCTGTCTTGAGTAAAACCTGACTGGATGGATGAACTGCTAAAGAGAAACTTGTATCTGCAGGTCACTTGGTCAGATTGCTTTAGTGTGCCACAGAGGCCTCTCCCTGTGATGACCTGAAACCCCCTGGTTGTGTAGACACAGCTAGTCTGTGTGTGGAACAGATATATTTCTCATTGTCGAGTCATACTCTGGCATTCTGACTTTTTATCAATGCTGTGATACTAATCAGTTGAGATTGCACCGAGTGAGTTCTCTCTTGGAGAGTCTCTGAGTCTAGGACACTGGTAGCTAGCATGGGGTCAGCTTGCCAAGGCCTCTGGGAAGGGAGTCACTGGCCATTGCCCAGGCAGTGACCACTGTACCCCAGGTGGCAGAAGTCCTTTTGCTGTTTTGGAATTCATATAAGCTTCCATAGTGCTTTTAATGTCCATGTAGTTTAACCTTGCATTTATATATATGTCAGTATATATATGGTTTCATTGTTTCTTCTCCTCACTTAGATGATAAGCTTTTTGAGGACAGAGACCATGCAATGTTTTTCCTGTGGTAGACAATAATGGTGCTCAAGGGGGAAAGAGGAGGCAATGTCAGTTCCACAGTAAGGAACAATGCCACCTAACAATGATCTGAGGTAGCATACGGAGTCCAGCAATAGACCGACCCGTGTGTTCCTAGGACTTTTGAAATGTCACCTTTTAATATTCTCATCAGTGGAAGAAGATGAATAAATGGTAATAGAACAGCTCCCTAACTATATGGGGGGGAAATAACAGCAGATCTCTATCACCTTAAATAAACATATTTCAACAAAAAGAAAAGAAGAATCCATGGAAGTATTAGAAAAAAATAGAAGCCATAAGCAATATTTTTATATCTTGTGGTGGGAAAGAGCCTTCTAAGCCTGATATGACAAGCCTTTGATATGATGCCTTTTATAGATTTGGTCACCTTGCCTGTGACACCGTCAGTAGACTTAGTACTGATTTATGTCAAACTTCAGGCCAAATTCGCCATACGTTTTCTGATTTAACTCCCGCACTCCTGGAAGGATGATATCACCATCTCTCTTTCACAGATGAGGGAGATCAACTTGAGGCCCCAAAGGTAGAACCCAGTGGTGCTGAAGTGCAAAGTCTGTGCTCCTCCATCCACTGTTGTTTTCCTCATTGAAGATAAAAACCCTCAGAAATATTTGAAACATTGAAATTCAATGAAAGCCACTGAAAGGATTAGTATATTTAGTGTAAAAGTTTTCTAAATCTAGAGGAAGACAAACGATCCAGGGGAGAGAAGGACAATGGCAAGAGCAGGTTGCATGCCAGCCCTGCCGCCAGTCCCTCCACAGGACCCGGCGGGCGTGAGTTTGCAGGAAGGCCTCTGCCACCTGACAGTATAAAAACAGTGCCTGATATTTTCTTCTGGTTAACATGCGTTGTTGTATTTTTTAATCCATCCAGAATTTGTTTTACTTGCTGTTTAGTGAGGTTGAGGCAGAGAATCTAACTTTTTCTCCCACATGAAGATCCAATCGTTTTAAAATCCTGTACTGAGTTGTTCATTTCTTCTTCACTGATAAAAAATACTGTCTGTGTCTGGACTCTGTTCTGTTGATCCAGTTATCTTTTCTTGTACTATTAAGACACTATTTAATTCCAGGTGCTAAAGAACTTATTTTGACTTCTGATAGAGTGAGCTCCAGCCCTTTGATCTTATTCATACATTTCATAGCTTTTCCTTCTTATTTTCTAATATTTTCCAGAAAAATATTAGCTGGCTAGATTTTAGTTTAAAAATTATCATGGGGAGGGCCAGAAGATGGCGGCGTGAGTAGAGCAGCGGAAATCTCCTCCCAAAACAACATATATCTATGAAAATATAACAAAGACAACCCTTCCTAGAATAAAGACCAGAGGACACAGGAAAATATCCAGACCACATCCGCACCTGAGAGAACCCAGCAACTCGTGAAGGGGGTAAGATACAAGCCCCAGCCCGGTGGGAGCCGAGCGCCCATCCCCCCAACTCCCCGCCAGAGAAGAGCAGGCAGAGGGGAGGGAGACGGAGCACAGGGCTGCCGAACACCCAGCCCCAGCCATCCGGGCCAGAGTGCAGGGCCCTCGATATTAGGAAAACAGGGCAGCAAGAACAGTGAGTGGGCACTGGAGGCCGGGTGTCGGAGGACATAAAAAAAGCGCGTGACCATTTTTTTTTTTTTTTTTTGCTTTTTTGCTGTTTTGTTTTGGCAAGTGCTTTTTGGAAGTCTTAAAGGGATAGGGACCCCAATACTAGGGAAACAGGGCAGCAAGACCGGTGAGCAGAGGCCTGAGGCTGGCACCGGAGAATAAAGAAAAACGAGCGACCACCTTTTTTTTTTTAATTAAAAAAATTTTTTTTTCTTTTTTTTTTTTGGTGGTCGTTGTTTTGCTTTGGGGGTGCTTTTTGGAAGTCTTAAAGGGGCAGGGCAGGACACTTAGTCCAGAGGTAGGGAATCCGGGGATCTCTGGGCACCCTAACCCCTGGGCTGCAGGGAGCAGGGAGGCCCCTTATGGAGATAAATAACCTCCCAGCCGCTCCTGCTCCAACGCGACTCCACCACTTTGGAGTAGCTGCCCGAGCCAGGCCACGCCCACAGCAACAGCGGAGATAAACTCCATAGCAGCCAGGCAGGAAGCAGAAACCCTATCTACACGCAGCTGTGCAGCACAAGCCACTATAGGTCGCTGTTCTCCCAGGAGAGGAGGGCCGCAAACCAACAAGAAAGGAAGTCCTGCAGCCATCACTAGTCCCAGCTCTGCAAACTATTCCTATCACCATGAAAAGGCAAAGCTACAGGCAGACAAAGATCACAGAGACAACACCAGAGAAGGAGACAGACCTAACAAGTCTTCCTGAAAAAGAATTCAAAATAAGAGTCATAAACATGCTGACAGAGATGCAGAGAAACACGCAAGAGAAATGGGATGAAGTCCGGAGGGAGATCACAGATGCCAGAAAGGAGATCGCAGAAATGAAACAAACTCTGGAAGGGTTTATAAGCAGAATGGACAGCATGCAAGAGCCATTGATGGAATTGAAATCAGAGAACAGGAACGCATAGAAGCTGACATAGAGAGAGACAAAAGGATCTCCAGGAATGAAACAATATTAAGAGAACTGTGTGACCAATCCAAAAGGAACAATATCTGTATTATAGGGGCTCCAGAAGAAGAAGAGAGAGGAAAAGAGATGGAAAGTATCTTAGAAGAAATAATTGCTGAAAACTTCCCCAAACTGGGAGAGGAAATAATCGAACAGACCATGGAAATACACAGAACCCCCAACAGAAAGGATCCAAGAAGGACAACACCAAGACACATAATAATTAAAGTGGCAAAGATTAAGGACAAGGAAAGAGTGTTAAAGGCAGCTAGAGAGAAAAAGGTCACCTATAAAGGGAAACCCATCAGGCTAACATCAGATTTCTCAACAGAAATCCTACAGGCCAGAAGAGAATGGCATGATATATTTAATACAATGAAACAGAAGGGCCTTGAACCAAGGATACTGTATCCAGCAGGACTATCATTCAAATATGACGGTGGGATTAAACAATTAACAGACAAACAAAAGCTGAGGGAATTTGCTTTCCACAAACCACCTTTACAGAACATCTTACAGGGACTGCTCTAGATGGGAGCACTCCTAGAAAGAGCACAGCACAAAACACCCAACATATGAAGAATCGAGGAGGAGGAACAAGAAGGGAGAGAAGAAAAGAATCTCCAGACAGTGTATATAACAGCTCAATAAGCGAGCTAAGTTAGGCAGTAAGATACTAAAGAGGCTAACCTTGAACCTTTGGTAACCACGAATTTAAAGCCTGCAATGGCAATAAGTACATATCTTTCAATAGTCACCCTAAATGTCAATGGGTTGAATGCACCAATCAAAAGACACAGAGTAACAGAATGGATAAAAAAGCAAGACCCATCTATATGCTGCTTACAAGAAACTCACCTCAAACCCAAAGACATGTACAGACTAAAAGTCAAGGGATGGAAAAACATATTTCAAGCAAACAACAGTGAGAAGAAAGCAGGGGTTGCAGTACTAATATCAGACAAAATAGACTTCAAAACAAAGAAAGTAACAAGACATAAATAAGGACATTACATAATGATAAAGGGCTCAGTCAAACAAGAGGATATAACCATTCTAAATATATATGCACCCAACACAGGAGCACCAGCATATGTGAAACAAATACTAACAGAACTAAAGGGGGATATAGACTGCAATGCATTCGTTCTAGGAGACTTCAACACACCACTCACCCCAAAGGATAGATCCACTGGGCAGAAAATAAGTAACGACACGGAAGCACTGAACAACACAGTAGAGCAGATGGACCTAATAGACATCTATAGAACTCTACATCCAAAAGCAACAGGATATACATTCTTCTCAAGTGCACATGGAACATTCTCCAGAATAGACTACATACTAGGCCACAAGAAGAGCCTCAGAAAATTCCAAAAGATTGAAATCCTACCAACCAACTTTTCAGACCACAAAGGCATAAAACTAGAAATAAACTGTACAAAGAAAGCAAAGAGGCTCACAAACACATGGAGGCTTAACAACACGCTCCTAAATAATCAATGGATCAATGACCAAATCAAAATGGAGATCCAGCAATATACAGAAACAAATGACAACAACAACACTAAGCCCCAACTTCTGTGGGACACAGCAAAAGCAGTCTTAAGAGGAAAGTATATAGCAATCCAAGCATATTTAAAAAAGGAAGAGCAATCCCAAATGAATGGTCTAATGTCACAATTATCGAAATTGGAAAAAGAAGAACAGATGAGGCCTAAGGTCAGCAGAAGGAGGGACATAATAAAGATCAGAGAAGAAATAAATAAAATTGAGAAGAATAAAACAATAGCAAAAATCAATGAAACCAAGAGCTGGTTCTTTGAGAAAATAAACAAAATAGATAAGCCTCTAGCCAGACTTATTAAGAAGAAAAGAGAGTCAACACAAATCAACAGTATCAGAAACGAGAAAGGAAAAATCACGACGGACCCCACGGAAATGCAAAGAATTATTGGAGAATACTATGAAAACCTACATGCTAACAAGCTGGGAAACCTAGGAGAAATGGACAACTTCCTAGAAAAATACAACCTTCCAAGATTGACCCAGGAAGAAACAGAAAATCTAAACAGACCAATTACCAGCAACGAAATTGAAGCGGTAATCAAAAAACTACCCAAGAACAAAACCCCCGGGCCAGATGGATTTACCTCAGAATTTTATCAGACATACAGGGAAGACATAATACCCATTCTCCTTAAAGTTTTCCAAAAAATAGAGGAGGAGGGGATACTCCCAAACTCATTCTATGAAGCTAACATCACCCTAATACCAAAACCAGGCAAAGACCCCACCAAAAAAGAAAACTACAGACCAATATCCTTGATGAACGTAAATGCAAAAATACTCAACAAAATATTAGCAAACCAAATTCAAAAATACATCAAAAGGATCGTACACCATGACCAAGTGGGATTCATCCCAGGGATGCAAGGATGGTACAACATTCGAAAGTCCATCAACATCATCCACCACATCAACAAAAAGAAAGACAAAAACCACATGATCATCTCCATAGATGCTGAAAAAGCATTTGACAAAGTTCAACATCCATTCATGATAAAAACTCTCAGCAAAATGGGAATAGAGGGCAAGTACCTCAACATAATAAAGGCCATCTATGATAAACCCACAGCCAACATTATATTGAACAGCGAGAAGCTGAAAGCATTTCCTCTGAGATCGGGAACTAGACAGGGATGCCCACTCTCTCCACTGTTATTTAACATAGTACTGGAGGTCCTAGCCACGGCAATGAGACAAAACAAAGAAATACAAGGAATCCAGATTGGTAAAGAAGAAGTTAAACTGTCACTATTTGCAGATGACATGATACTGTACATAAAAAACCCTAAAGACTCCACCCCAAAACTACTAGAACTGATATCGGAATACAGCAAAGTTGCAGGATACAAAATCAACACACAGAAATCTGTGGCTTTCCTATACACTAACAATTAACCAACAGAAAGAGAAATCAGGAAAACAACTCCATTCAAAACTGCACCAATAAAAATAAAATACCTAGGAACAAACCTAACGAAAGAAGTGAAAGACTTATACTCTGAAAACTACAAGTCACTCTTAAGAGAAATTAAAGGGGACACTAACAGATGGAAACTCATCCCATGCTCATGGCTAGGAAGAATTAATATCATCAAAATGGCCATCCTGCCCAAAGCAATATAAAGATTTGATGCAATACCTATGAAACTACCAGCAACATTCTTCAATGAACTGGAACAAATAATTCAAAAATTCATATGGAAACACCAAAGACCCCGAATAGCCAAAGCAATCCTAAGAAAGAAGAATAAAGTAGGGGGGATCTCACTCCCCAACTTCAAGCTCTACTATAAATCCATAGTAATCAACACAATTTGATACTGGCACAAGAGCAGAGCCACAGACCAATGGAACAGACTAGAGAATCCAGACATTAACCCAGACATACATGGTCAATTAATATTTGATAAAGGAGCCATGGACATACAATGGTGAAATGACAGTCTCTTCAACAGGTGGTGCTGGCAAAACTGGACAGCTACATGTAGGAGAATGAAACTGGACCATTGTCTAACCCCATATACAAAAGTAAACTCAAAATGGATCAAAGACCTGAATGTAAGTCATGAAACCATTAAACTCTTGGAAGAAAACATAGGCAAAAACCTCTTAGACATAAACATGAGTGACCTCTTCTTGAACATATCTCCCCGGGCAAGGAAAACAACAGCAAAAATGAGTAAATGGGACTATATTAAGCTGAAAAGCTTCTGTACAGCAAAAGACACCATCAATAGAACAAAAAGGATCCCTACAGTATGGGAGAATATATTTGAAAATGACACATCCAATAAAGGCTTGACGTCCAGAATATAAAAAGAGCTCACATGCCTCAACAAACAAAAAACAAATAACCCAATTAAAAAATGGGCAGAAGAACTGAACAGACAGTTCTCCAAAAAAGAAATACAGATGGCCAACAGACACATGAAAAGATGCTCCACATCGCTAATTATCAGAGAAATGCAAATTAAAACTACAATGAGGTATCACCTCACACCAGTAAGGATGGCTGCCATCCAAAAGACAAACAACAACAAATGTTGGCGAGGCTGTGGAGAAAGGGGAACCCTCCTACACTGCTGGTGGGAATGTAAATTAGTTCAACCATTGTGGAAATCAGTATGGAGGTACATCAAAATGCTCAAAACAGACTTACCATTTGACCCAGGAATTCCACTCCTAGGAATTTACCCTAAAAACACAGCAATCAAGCTTGAGAAAGACAGATGCACCCCTATGTTTATCGCAGCACTATTTACAATAGCCAAGAATTGGAAGCAACCTAAATGTCCATCGATAGATGAATGGATAAAGAAGATGTGGTACATATACACAATGGAATACTACTCAGCCATAAGAAAAGGACAAATCCAATCATTTGCAGCAACATGGATGGAGCTGGAGGGTATTATGCTCAGTGAAACAAGCCAAGCGGAGAAAGAGAAATACCAAATGATTTCACTTATCTGTGGAATATAAGAACAAAGGAAAAACTGAAGGAACAAAACAGCAGCAGAATCACAAAACTCAAGAATGGACTAACAGGTACCAAAGGGAAAGGGACTGGGGAGGATGGGTGGGTAGGGAGGGATAAGGGGGGGAGAAGTAGGGGGTTTTTAAGATTAACATGCATGGGGGGGTGGGGTAAAAGGGAGGGCTGTACAACACAGAGAAGGCAAGTAGTGATTCTACAACATTTTGCTATGCTGATGGACAGTGACTGTAAAGGGGTTTATAGGGGGAACCTGGTATAGGGGAGAGCCTAGTAAACATAATATTCGTCATGTAAGTGTAGATTAGTGATACCAAAAACAAAACAAAAAAAAACAACAAAAAAGGGCAGTTCCTGTGTGGTAACCTCCAATGATTTCTACACAAGGGTATAAAGGGCATATAAAAGTGTATGCAAAGGGTCTGTTTGCGTTTATACAGAAGATCAAAGCCTAATTGGGCTACCCCAAAAATGAACTAAGAAACGATATGAAAGAGAACTTCCAACATCAGCACTCTCTGGAAGACTCATGCCAGAACATGCTCATCAAAATCCCCAACAAAGATCCACGCAACTGCTACAGCTGTAGATGCACTCATCCCACCAGCTCCTGGACTTGCCATGGGAATGAAGGAGATATCTAAGCTGGCCGGTACATACAGTAAAACAACAAATGTGACTGGATCTATACTGTTGGAACTCAACCAAGAATTAGGAGAAGTGCAAATTGTAGCGCTCCAAAATCTTACAACTACAGACTATTTACTGTTAAAAGAACATAAGGGATGTGAACATTCCCCAGGAATGGGTTGTTTTAATTTGTCTGATTTCTCTCAGACTGTTCAAGTTCAGTTGGACAATATCCACCATATCATAGATAAGTTTTCACAAATGCCTAAGGTGCCTAACTGGTTTTCTTGGTTTCACTGGAGATGGCTGGTAATTACAGGTATGCTTTGGTTATGTAACTATACACCTCTTATGTTAATGTGTGTGCGCAATTTAAGTAGTAGCTTAAAACCTATACATGCTGAAGTTACTCTACAAGAAGATGTGTCAAAGAAATAATCAATCTTCCCATGTTTTCTTCCGCCTGCTACTTCTATAGCTTTTCTTCTTCCTTCCTAATTACAACCCTTAAATAGAATTCGTGCCTCATATCAAATTTACCAAGTATCATAATTCTTCCAAGTGGTAAAGATACCTCAAGACAAATGCTGGGCATAGAAGCTACAGGGCATAAATATGCAAAGAAATAAAAAGCTAACCATTTCAAACAATAAGGCTTCTCTCTCACTTACCAACTTTACATTTCCCTGTATGGCCCTGGAAGATGACTGGTTAGCCAGAGACGGGTAAGATTCCTCAAGGGAGGAACAACCTAAGACAGGCACAGTGGCAGGGGGGTCATCAGGTGAGAAATTGGGGATCAACAGAGGTGAGGCTTAGAACCTCACCCCCCCATTCTGAGAGAAATCTTCTGCATACGTGGATGTTTTATTGCCCTTGTCTAGCTTGGATTAACACATAGTCTACAGGCACACACCTGATCATCTACATCTGCTCTCTTACAACACTAAACTATGTTTTCTACCTTTATCTTGTATCTACCTACCACTCCAGCATTTTATTAAAAATAATAATAATAAAGAGAGAAATGTGGTATCCACATATAAATCAAGTATAAAAACCAAATGAGTATTCATATTTGAACTGACTGTTTAGAGTTCATAATGCATGAGCAAAACCGAAAGTTTCTGTGATGACTGCCCTTGTACTGTTCACTATGTAACTTATTCATTATGTAAGAATTTTTTCTCCATGTAAGAACTTGTTAGTTATGCCTCAGAAGATTGGAGACTGACGAAAATTAGGCTTGGGGTGGATTAATGATTGTGCATTGAGCATTGACTCCCCTATACAGAATTTTATTGTCGTTAACAACCATTTGATCAATAAATATGAGAGATGCCCTCACAAAAAAAAAAAAAAAAAAGGACAGACTTCCAATGGTAAAATAAATAAGTAACCGGGATGTAATGTATAGCATAAGGAATATAGTCAAGATATTGTAACAGCTTGGTAGGGTGATAGCTGGAACCTAGAATTATGTATATAAATGTTTCATCACTGTGTTGTACACTTGAAACTAATGTAATGTAATGCTGTTCGTCAACTACCCTTCAATAAAAAATAATTATGTAAAAAAAAAAATTATCATGGGATTTGAATAAGATTGCTTTATATTAGTAGGTAAATTTGGGGAGAACTTATATCTTTACAACAATTTAGGAATATGGTATCTCGGGTCATGTATTCATATCTTCTTAAAGTCCTCCAGAAGAGTTTTAATGTTTTCATCACATAGTTCTTAGACGTTTTTTGTTAAGTTTACCCTGAGGTACTTTATGCATTTTTGCTGATGTAAATGGGATCTTTCTTCCATTTTAAAATTAGTTATCCATGGTATATAGGAATGCTTTTGAGTTTTGTATATTGATCTCTTGATTTTGTATCTTAGTGAATTCTCATATTATTTCCAATAAAATTTTAGTTGGTCCTCTTGAGCTTTTTAGGTTATTCATCACTTCAAATGCAAATATGTTTGTCTCTTCCCTTACAATACTTCACTTTTCTTATCACATTGATTAGGACCTCCTCAACATTAATGAACAGTCACAGTAATAATAGGCACTGTACTCTTGTTCTTTTTTTTTTTTCCACTCTTGTTCTGGACTTTAAAACAGTGATGCTGTTTAGGATCCTCGCAGATAACTTCTGTTCCTAGTTCCAAGAGTTTTTATTAGGGATTAGCTGTTGAATGTTATCTAAAACAATCAGTGAAATATATTGCAAGCTATCTCACGATCTCAAGTTAGGTACTGTGGAAGAGTCCAAGGACAGTTAAATAGAACAGAATTCCTGTCCTCAAAACCGTTATCATCCCACTGGTAGATGATATTTAAAATAAAAAGTTGAATAAAGATTTGGAAATAGTGGTCATCATGTTAGATAATCATGATCATGTTTTCTTTCAAAACAGATGTGCTCCCGTAGAAAGGCAGTGCTGGATGAAGGAGGCTCAAGGTAAATATTGATCTGGCCATTGCAAAGTAGAATTTTAGAACTAGAGGAAAGGTTAGAACTCATCTATTTCAAACACATCATTTTACGGTGAGGAAACCATCAAAGGCAGGAAGAGTACTTACCCTACTGCCTCTCAGAAGCAGCTCCCCAGCCAAAGCTGAGTTAGAATGCGACTGGCACAGACGCATCTGCTGTCACGAGGCCTGGAAGGAAAACGACTGGAGGGGGAAAGGTTTTGGTTGTACCCTTCCTGCTGGGGGTGGACATGAGGCCTGGCCAGTGGACTGCTCAGAGGCTCTGGGGAAAGGGCAGAGAAGGCCACATGGTCCTGGATGCTAGTCTCCTTCAAAGCTGATGGAAGGTCGAATATATGAGCCCTTCCTGTCAATCATCCCTTCGCATCCTACTGGCTTTCAGGTCCCCAGTGTCTGTTGCCTTTAACCAAACCTCACAGAATTTTAACTGGGAGAAACCTCAGTCAGGAATTTATCTCTACTTCTTATAATAAAGAAATGGAGAAGGAGAAAAGGAAATGATCTTGCCCCATGGTCATACTGAGAGCGAGTAGCAGGAAGAAGACGGTTCCTTCCCACTGGGGACTTCTCCACTGATCATTGTGCTTGGGCTGTGAGCTCCATTTTATGTCATGACCCACTACACGTACCATATAGGCATGAGTAGTTTCTAAAACAAACTTATTATGCACTCTGATTTTTTTCTATTCCATTTGTATTCAAAAGAATATTTTGTGTTTCAGTGCTGGTCATGACCTTTAAGCTGATTTCACAACCCATTCACTTGGCAGTGAGAGTCTGACACGTGAAAGTTAGTGAGTTAGTTGGACTCAGCAATAAGTTGGTGTGATTCAACCTGTAGGAGAAAGCAGTAGGGAAACGGAAGCACCTTCTCCCCCACCCACCAGCAAGTGACACATGTGAGACTGAGTCCAAAGGATACTGGTGTAAAATGCCTCTGGAGAGAGTGAAACGCTTCTGCCCGGTGTGCTTGAGCCGTTCGCTTACTGCACAAGGGCACTTGGCCAGTGGCCAAGAAGGTGAGTGGGGCTGAAATCCTGCCTACACTCCATGCCAAGCCACATACAAAGGTCTCCCCAGGGACACTGTGGGGCTATAAGGGACAGATACGGAGAAGTTCTGAAGCTCAGCATGCATGGAATGATTTTCAGGATCCCAGGTCTGTAGTGATTTTGCTTGTGATGATGGACTGAGGTACCCATTTGGTCCTAATAAGTCAGAGATACACATTGTGAGAGACATGAAAAATAGCATGAATCACTAATTATTATCTGTGTGTGTGTTTTCCTCCAAGGGGCTTCCTTGCTCATCTGGATAAACTCTCAGAAGAGGGTAAGAATCAGGTAAATTTGAGGAGGATCAAGTACTGTGCTGGAGAAAGCAGGGGATGTCTGGAATTTATACCTCCTTTCTATTTTTTTAGAAGGGCTTTTCCTGGAGAAGGCGGCTTTGGCTCAGGAATATGTACAGAACCGTCAGTCCCTCACGTGAGAAAAACCTGGCGCAGAAGCTACTTGAGACGGATGGAGGGTAAAACATTAGGGACAATTTAAAATTCTTATCTAAAATGAGGTAATAACAATAAGTTTTATTATTCCTTTTAAAAGTTAAAAAGATTTGGCATTATTCTTCTTGTCCCAGGGAGCTCAGTGAAGTCGTAATAGAGAAGGATGTGACTTCAGGGTTGGGTGCCGGAGGGAGGAGAGTGAAGCCCAAGATACCACCACAGAGGGAGCCCCAGCCTGCCCCGGGCCACCTACAACGCTTCTAATATTGGCTTCTCAATAAAATACATAATTTTCTCTCATTGAAGTGTATGAACTCATAACCAATCCTAGCCATCTGGTAAGGAATTAAAGTACAAATTGTTAAATACTTACATGCAAATAACAAGCAAATTAGCAAATAAGAACTACAAAGCAAGAACTACTGATGTTTTAGGCAGAGAAGAGACATGATCCAGCTTGAGTTGTAGGAGGAGTAATTCGATGGTGGCCTAGTAAAGAGGCCACTTGGGGGTTTAGATAAGTAGGACCTAGGAGAAAATGGGCCACCAGGTAGGAGGTTTTGATGCAGGTGAAGAACTTGGGACAGTGGATCTACTTGAGTGAGAACTGGAAGGACAAGAGCTTATGTTCAGAGAGTGAAAGACTGAACATTCTAGATGATGATAAGGTTCATGCATCACCTAGGAATGGGGATCAGTGAAGTGTCAGGAATCTAGGAGGTGAAGCCAGTTGGATAGTCTTGGAGACATAGTCCCTTTCCCCTTTCAGTAGCTCAGCAGAGCTAGTTCAGCAGGAACCAACCAGCTCAATGGAAAAACAGCCTCCACCTTTCTAATGAGATCGCTTCTTTCATCATTGGAGTTTCCACTGTTAGTCGTGTAGATGTTCCTGCCTTGCCATCGTATAAACGTGATACATTCCAGGCAGGCTCCCTCCCTACAGGGCCCCTAGCCAATGGGCACCTGGGCCAGCTAAGTCTGGCCCAATCCCCTGTTACCATTCTCTTTGTAAGTTTCCCCAAGAAACAATAAAACCATACTTTATATTTGCACATTTGGTACTTCTGTCCTCTTTACATAATAGGAGGTCAAGGAACGTTGTGCCCAGGAATGTCTATGGGTTGTTGGCATGGCAAATATTATGGTAGAGAAGAGCTAGAGTCTAGAGCCAAAGTCCCCAACCACCCGTGGGCATCATTCATTACTACACCCGCTCAGAGAGTCTCACGTCTATCCGGCTCAACCCCTGCATCAGACAGTGTATTGATTATCTGGTGCTGTGCAACAGATCACAGCAAAATAGTGGCTTAAAATAGCAATAAACATTTATTCCTCACAATTTCTGTGAGCCAAGAATTCAGGAGTAGTTTGGGCAGTTCTGGCTCTGGGTCTTTCATGAGGGTCTCAAGATCTCTGCCAGGGCTGCAGATCTGAAGGCTTCACAGGCTGGAGGTCCACTTTCAAGGTGTGCTGCTCACTTACATGGCTCCCACGGTGGTGCCGGATGCTGGAGGGCGCCTCAGTCCTCCTCATATGGGCCTGTCCCCATGCTCCATGATTGAATGTCCCCACAGCGTGATGGCTGGCCTCCTCCAGAGTGAGCAATCCAGAGAGAGAGACAGATGGAAATTACACTTTTTATGACCTAGCCTCAGAAAGCATATAGCATCACTTCTGTCACATAACATGAATGGTTAAAAGTCAGTCACTAAATCCAGCTCACATTGAAACCTTTTGAAGAAAAAAGACTCAAAGAATTTGCAGACATTTTACAGTTACCATAGACAGGAAAACAGAAATCACTGTAGATATTTCAAACAAACAAACAGAAAGCTTGTATACAAACAATTGGTTCTTTTCATTGGAGGGGCTAGTGGTGAAAGCTGAGGGTGGGGGCACTGCACCCCACTAGCTTTCAGTTTACTTTGCTGTAGCTGCTTTCCACAGACTCACAGTTGCTGTTGCCACTCAGAACCCAGGAAACTTCTGGAAACTACTGCTGAGGTCATTGCTGCCTGGTGACTGGTGGGGTGCATGGAGGCCAACATGCAGCCTGTACATCTGCCGCCCCAGAGGAGGAAAGAACGGCTTCCACCTCCTTTCTACCCTCCGGATTTCACACAAGTACATTTTATTGGTGGAACTCTGCTGTCAAGGGCATCTGTGAAATGTTCCTGGGCTTCCAACACCTGCAGAGAAGGGGGTAGAGATTGGTGTCAAGAGCCAACCAGTGCCACTCAGCATCCTCCATATTACAGACACAGTGAGAAGACCCCGCCTGTACTGGCAGGGATCCTAGCATCCTACATTTTTTTTTCCAGTTTCAAAGGAATTTAATATTATTTACACAGTTCAGTAACAGATGATACATTTCCATTTCTTAGAAACTGATCTCTGTAATAAAATAATTTTAAATTCAGTGTATGTCATTATTACTGCTAAGGAAATCATAGCCCTTGTCTGTCTTAAAACATTCTTTATTTGCTGTCATTATTGCTCTGTAGTCACTGCTTTGTTAATTCCTCAAATCATTTAGATGGTCCTGTCTTCCACTTAGGAGTCTCAATCAAAGTTCCATAGACCACAATTTCCTATGTAAGAGAAATTAAGAACATCTTCTGTTTTGTCCCTACTTTTGATTTTGTGATGGTTTCAAAAAAAGACTCCAACCACCAATTTGGTTAAATTGCTTAAAAGACAATATATAATAAAAATCACCCAATCTATGCTTAGAGGCATAACCTGAGTTATAAGCGCAATTACTCCAAATAAATAGTTCTTCTAGGTACCTAGTTAGGCTTTAGTATCTAAACAATTTCCCCAAATAAATAAGAAGGCAGCCCTATACCTTTGTTGCTCTAGGGTAGCACTTAAGGGCCTGGCGACTCATTTTTCTTTTAAAGCTATTAACTACTTATCAAGCACTTATTAAACTTTGTAAGCATATTGAGAACTCTAGTCCCAAGAGTGGTGTTCTCTACTCTCCAAAAATATCTCTTGGGAGATAACACAATTAAGTCCTCACAATAGTGATTTTATTAAATTAGTTGCTTTATAAAACATTGACAATGTCATAATTGTTAACATAACAATTTGCCAAACTGTAACTGGTGCAGTTTGCTGAGCATGTTTTATAAAGGGAAGTAAATGCCAAAACCCTGTTAAAGTTATTCCATTGTAGCCTAGGAGAACAAAGGAGATTTGTTTCTCAGACACTTAAAAGAGGCAAATAAAACAGGTAGTATCCCCTCCCCAACCTGAAGTACTCCATCAGTAGAACAGTCTGATAAATATAACTAGACAGTCTATGCTGCATTCAAGAGATTCCACAACTTGTAATGCAATAATGGAGAGGTTTACCTTCTTCAGATTCAAAGTTGGAGGGTTTGGTCATTTGATTTTAAGTATCAAACTAGTGCTTTTCAGCCACGGTATCTTCACTCTGAGCAGTCTTCTTCACAATGTATTTCTAATATCCTCATGCTCAATTTTAAGACAAAGCAATTTTAATACTAGGTGCACACCACATTCCCTTGTTGCAAACTGCTTTTCTTGACAAGTTATGAAGTAGTTCAAGGAGGTATGGTTAAGGCTGTATTACTGAATGGTGCTGGTAAATACTACACAGATTTTTCGTCGTTTTGCAACTTTAGTTTCCAATTTAGTGACTGTTCTTGTGGAATCAACAACAATGACAACATTATTAGGTTTCTTTTTTTAACTATGATTTAGTAGCAACTGAGGTTCCCAATTTTAACCCCTTGGCAGCAAGATCCAAGTTCCCTTGTTCACACATTAGCACCTAAGTGTCAAGGGGTTAAATAACCAGCATAAAAGATACTGCACTTCTGATTGTAGCATTTGGCAGAACTGAAAGGAAAGGAAGTTGTGCTACATGTTGAAGGGATTGTGGGCAACAGAAAGAAGACACCAGGAGAAGATAAAATGTCACATGAAGTCTTCATAGTCTTGTACATACCCTCCATCATAACCACCATAATCTGCCAGATCGTCCTTCATGGTGGCCTTTAATCCCCCTCCAGGAACCGCACCTTTCTTCTTCATTTTGGCTTTGCTTTGCTTTTCTTGCTTCTGTTTTTCACTGCAAAGTACAGTCAATGAATTGGTAATCTTTTTCAAGTCATCACTTTCCAATGAAATACATACATCTCGAACTAAGGCTTCCAAAAAACTGGCATAATATAATGACTTTTCATATTGTGTAATTTTGTCTTTTAGTAACTTTCCAAATTCTGTGAAGTCATCTCTTGAAGATGGGTTCATAGCATCTATTCCACAAACTGTGTTATTAACACCAAAAGTTTCTATGGCTAATTCAAGGTCTGACTCTTCCTGTAATTTCTTTAGCCGCAGTTTATCTGCTAATTGTTCTTCTGGTGTTAGCACTTTAGGTTCTTCATGTTCTTCTAACCTCTTTTTATTATCTTCTTGCCTTTTCTTCTGCTGCCGTTCTTTCTCTTTTATCTTCTCTGCTATTTTTTTCTTTTCTGAAACTTTTACTTCTGATTTTACTTCTACTTCCTCTTTTTTTCGTCATCATCATCATCCCAGTTATCCTTGACGCCCTCGTCCTCGTCCTCGCCTTCCCAGCGGTCCCCAGCGGCGGGACCGCTGCCGCCCCCCACCTTCCGCACCGGGTCTTCCACGGAGAACGTGTCAGCATCCTAGGAGTTGGAGTCCCCCGCTGCCGCCGCCGCCATCTCGGGCCAGGTGTGCGCGTGGGTGCGCGGAACGAGCGCGGAGCTGGCGTGGCGGAGGTGAATCACTGGCTTTGCTGTGGATGGCCGGCACGGGGCCGCATCCTACATTTTTGTAGGTGTTCAAGTCTTTGTAAAAGAGCTAGCTGAGTCAGAAACCTGGAAAGGTGTCCTAGCTGGAAAGCAGACTGGGTGCTGGATGCTGGTGACATGCACTCATCCCCAGAGGTGACTGGAGAAACACTTGGAACTTGAGAAAAATAAAATTTTTTCAGGATGTGGGGGGAGGAGCCAAGATGGTGGTGAGAGTAAGGCAGCAGAAATCTCCTCCCAAAACCATATATATTTTTGAAAACACAGCAAATATAACTATTCCTAAAAGAGAGACCAGTGGATACAGTACAAGAGCCTGGTACATGTACATCTGTGAGAACTCAGCATCTCACGAAGGGGGTAAGATTCAAGCCGTGGCCGGGCGGGACCGAATGCTCTCCCCACCCCAGCTCCCCAGCGGGAGGAAATGAGTCTGAGCGGGGAGGGAGTGGAAGCCCAGGACTGCTAAACAACCAACTCTGGTAATCTGCACTGAGACCGCAGACACAGTGCACGGTGTGCTGGATATTAGAGAAATGGTAAAGCAAAATCTGCGAGGGGTCCCCACAACCAGCTCCTCTGGGACAAAAGAAATGCGAGTACTTTCTGAAAGTCTTAAAGGGACAGGGACCTCACAGCTGAATGGAGTCATCCCAGCACACTCAGCGCGGCAGCTGGGAGTCCTGCGGAACTCCAGGTGCCGTAACCCGCTGGGCAGCAGAGCAGCTCTGAAGCCCCTCATGACAATAACCAGCCTGCCAGTAGTTCCAACAGCCGGTGTGGCCCCCGACAAGGGCTTCCCAGTAGCCCAGGAGTGACTGCACGTGCCCGCAGTGGCGGCAGAGCAGCCACGCCCCAGCAGTTCCCCAGAATCTCCTCCCAGCTTACAGCCGCCTGCACCAGACCCAAAGACTGCAGTCCGCGTGCAGCTGCCCAGTGCAGGCAGAGGGGCGCCACTCTCACAGGCAAGAACCCCCGGCATGCCTGTGACTTCCTGGTGGGCTCTGTGCTAACCTGATGGCAACCATGCCCACGGCAGCTTAGGGGATTTGTCCGGAGTCTGCTCCAGGAGTGCCAGTAACTGATACAGGCAGCAGAGAAGGGCAAGGTGAACGGAAAACAGGAAAGGACTTTGTTCTCCAAGCTGACACGCACGCTGCCTGCGTATAGCTACCTCTATCACCATTAAGAGGCAGAAGAATTTGGTCCAGTCCAGAATGACCCAGACAACCCCTGAGAGAGGGTCTGGGGAGATAGATTTAACCAATCTTCCTGAAAAAGAATTCAAAATAAAGGTCATAAACATGCTGATCGGAAGATTGGAGACTGACGAAAATTAGGCTTGGGGTGGATTAATGATTGTGCATTGAGTATTGACCCCCCTATACAGAAATTTATTGTGGTTAACAACTATTTGATCAGTAAATATGAGAGATGCCCTCACAAAAAAAAAATATATATATATATATATAAACACACTTCCAATGGTAAAATAAATAAGTAACCGGGATGTAATGTATAGCATAAGGAATATAGTCAAAATATTGTAACAACTTGGTATGGTGATACCTGGTACCTAGAATTATCATGTATATAAATGTTGAATCACTGTGTTGTACACCTGAAACTAATGTAATGCAATGCTGTTGTCAACTACCCTTCAATAAAATAAAAAAAAAAAAAAAAAAACATGCTGATCGACTTGCAGAGAAATTCGCAAGAGCTAAAGGAGCAAGTAGGGAGGGAGAATACAGAAATAAAACAATCTCTGGAAGGACTTAAGAGCAGACTTCAAGAGGTTCAAGAGGCCATTAATGGAATAGAAATCAGAGAACAGGACCACAGAGAAGCTGAGGAATACAGAGATAAAAGGATCTCCAGGAATGAAAGAATATTAAGAGAACCGTGTGAACAATCCAAATGGAAGAATATTTGCATTATAGGAAAACCAGAAAAAGAAGAGAGAGTAAAAGGGATAGAAAGTGTATTTGAAGAAATAATTGCTGAAAACATCCCCAAACCGGGGAAGGAAATAGTCTCTCAGACCATGGAGGGGCACAGAACTGCCAACAGAAGGGGCCCAACGAGGACAAAACCAAGACATATAATAATTAAAATGGCAAAGATCAAAGACAAGGACAGACTATTAAAGGCAGCCAGAGAGAGAAAAAAGATCACCTACAAAGGAAAAGCCAACAGGCTATCATCACACTTCTCAACAGAAACCTTACAGGCCAGAAGAGAATGGCATGATATATTTAATGCAAAGAAACAGAAGGGCCTTGAACCAAGAGTACTGTATCCAGTACAATTATCATTTAAATATGAAGGAGGGATCAAACAATTCCCAGACAAACAAAAGTTGAGGGAATTTGCCTCCCAAACCACCTGTACAGGATATTTTAAAGGGACTGCTCTAGATGGAAGCACACCTAAGGCTAAATAGATGTCATCAGAGAAAGTAAAATCACACCAAAGAAAGCAGATCAACCAAACACTAACTAAAGGCAAAAAATAAAATCAACTACCCACAAAAGCAGTCACAGGAAACACAAAACAGTACAGAATAAAACACCTAACATATAAAGAATGGAGGAGGAAGAGTAAGAAGAGAGAGAAAATAAGAATCATCAGACTGTGTTTATAATAGCTTAATAAGAGAGTTAAGTTAGATGGTTAAATAGTAAAGAAGCTACCCTTAAAACATTTGGTAACCATGAATCTAAAGCCTGCAATGGCAATAAGTACATATCTCTCAATAATCACCCTAAATGTAAATGGACTGAATGCACCAATCAAAAGACACAGAGTAATAGAATGGATAAAAAAGCAAGACCCATCTATATGCTGCTTACAAGAGACTCACCTCAAACCCAAAGACATACACAAACTTAAAGTCAAGGGATGGAAAAAGATATTTCATGCAAAGAATAGGGAGAAACAAGCAGGTGTTGCAGTACTTGTATCAGATGAAATAGACTTCAAAACAAAGAAAGTCACAAGAGATAAAGAAGAACATTACATGATGATGAAGGGGTCAGTCCAACAAGACGATATAACCATTAGAAATATATATGCACCCAATACAGGAGCACCAACATATGTGAAACAAATACTAACAGAATTAAAGAAGGAAATAGAATGCAATGCATTCATTCTGGGAGACTTCAACACACCATTCACTCCAAAGGACAGATCCACCAGACAGAAAATAAGTAAGGGCACAGAGGCACTGAACAACACACTAGGACAGATAGATTTAAAGACATCTACAGAACTCTACACCCAAAAGCAGCAGGATATACATTCTTCTCAAGTGCACATGGAACATTTTCCAGAATAGACCACATACTAGGCCACAAAAAGAGCCTCAGTAAATACAAAAAGATTGAAATAATACCAACCAACTTCTCAGACCACAAAGGCATAAAACTAGAAATAAATTGTACAAAGAAAAGAAAAAGACTCACAAATACATGGAGGCTTAACAACATGCTCCTAAATAATCAAAGGATCAATGACCAAATTAAAATAGAGATCAAGTAATATACCGAGACAAATGACAATGACAGCATAAAGCCCCTATTTCTGTGGGATGCAGCAAAGGCAATTTTAAGAGGAAAGTATATAGCAATCCAGGCCTATTCAAAGAAGGGAGAACAGTCCCAAATGAATACCTAAGTCACAATTATTGAAACTGGAGAAAGAAGAAAAAATGAGGCCTAAAGTCAGCAGAAGGAGGGACATAAAAAGATCATAGAAGAAATAAATAAAATGGAGAAGAATAAAACAATAGAAAAAAATCAATGAAACCAAGAGCTGGTTCCTTGAGAAAATAAAGAAAATAGATAACCTCCTAACCAGACTTACTAAGAGAAAAAGATAGTCAACACAAATCCACAGAATCAGAAATGAGAAAGGAAAAACCATGACAGACCCCACAGAAATCCAAATAATTATTAGAGAATACTATGAAAATCTACATGCTAACAAGCTGGAAAACCTAGAAGAAATGGACAACTTCCTAGAAAAACACAACCTTCCAAGACTGACTAAGGAAGAAACAGAAAATCTAAACACACCAATTACCAGGAACGAAATTGAAAAGGTTTTCAAAACACTACCCAAGAACAAAACCCCGGGCCAGATGGATTAACCACTGAAATTTATCAGACATACAGCGAAGACATAATACCCATTCTCCTTAAAGTTTTTCAAAACATAGAAGAGGAGGGAGAACTTCCAAACTCATTCTATGAAGCCAGCATCACTCTACTACCAAAACCAGGCAAAGACCCCACCAAAAAAGCAAATTACAGACCAATATCCCTGATGAACATAGATGCAAAAATACTCAACAAAATATTAGCAAACCAAATTCAAAAATACATCAAGAGGATCACACACCATGATCAAGTGGGATTCATCTCAGGGATGCAAGGATGGTACAACATTGAAAATCCGTGAACTTCATCCACCACATAAACAAAAAGAAGGACAAAAACCACATGATCATCTCCATAGATGCTGAAAAAGCATTTGACAAAATTCAACATCCATTCATGATAAAAAGTCTCAGCAAAATGGGTATACAGGGCAAGTACCTCAACATCATAAAGGCCATATATGATAAACCCACAGTCAATATCATACTTAACAGCAAGAAGCTGAAAGCTTTTCCTCTGAGATTGGGAACAAGACAGGGATGCCCACTCTCCCCACTGTCATTTGACATAGTACTGGAGGTCCTAGCCATGGCAATCAGACAAAACAGACAAATACAAGGCATCCAGATTGGTAAAGAAGAAGTCAAACTGTCACTATTTGCAAATGACTTGATATTGTACGTGAAAAACCCTAAAGACTCCACTCCCAAACTACTAGAACTAACATCTGAATTCAGCAAACTTGCAGGATACAAAATTACTACACAGAAATCTGTTGCTTTCCTGTACACTAATGATGAACTACCAGAAAGAGAAATCAGGAAAACAATTCCACTCACAATTGTATCAAAAAGAATAAACTACCCAGGAATAATCCTAACCAAGGAAGTGAAATACCTATACCCTGAAAACTACAAGACACCCTTAAGAGAAATTAAAGAGGACACTAACAAATGGGAACTCATCCCATGCTCTTGGCTAGGTAGAATTAATAATGTCAAAATGGCCTTCCTGCCTAAAGCAATCTACAGATTCAATGTAATCCCTATCGAAATACCAACAGCATTCTTCAAGGAACTGGAACAAAGAGTTTAAAATTCGTATGGAAGCACAAAAGACCCCAAATAGCCAAAGCAATCCTGAGAAGGAAGAATAAAGTGTGGGGGGAATCTCGCTTCCGAAGTTCAAGCTCTACTACAGAGCCATGGAAATCACGACAATTTGGTACTGGCACAAGAAGAGACCCACAGACATGTGGAACAGAATAGAGAGCCCAGACATTAACCCAAACATATATGTTCAATTAATATATGATAAATGAGCCATGGATGTACAAAGGGGAAATGACAGCCTCTTCAACAGCTGGTGTTGGCAAAACTGGACAGCTACATGTAAGAGAATGAAACTGGACCATTGTCTAACCCCACACACAAAAGTAAATTAGAAATGGATCAAAGACCTGAATGTAAGATATGAAACCATAAAACTTAGAGAAAAACATAGGCAAAAGTCTCTTGGACATAAACATGAGTAACTTCTTCATGAACATATCTCTCCGGGCAAGGGAAACAAAAGCAAAAATGAACAAGTGGGACTATATCAAGCTGAAAAGGCTCTCTACAGCAAAGGACACCATCAATAGAACAGAAAGGCATCCTATAGTTTGGGAGAATATATTCATAAGTGAGAGATCCGATAAAGGATTGACATCTAAAATATATAAAGATCTCATGCACCTCAACAAACAAAAAGCAAATAATCCAATTAAAAAATGGGCAGAGGATCTGAACAGATACTTCTCCAATAAAGAAATTAAGATGGCCAAAAAACACATGCAAAGAGGTTTCACACCACTAATCTTCACGGAAATTCAGATTAAAACCACAATGAGATATCACCTCACACCAGTTAGGATGGCTACCATCCAAAAGACAACACCAAATGTTGGCCAGGTTGTGGAGCAAGGGAACCCTCCTACACTGCTGGTGAGAATGTAAATTAGTTCAACCACTGTGGAAAGCAGTATGGAGGTTCCTCAAAAACCTCAAAATAGAAATGCCATTTGACCCAGGAATTCCACTCCTAGGAATTTACCCTAAGAATGCAGCAGCCCAGTTTGAAAAAGACATATGCACCCCTATGTTTATCGCAACACTATTTACAATAGCCAAGAAATGGAAGCAATCTAAGTGTCCATCAGTAGATGAATGGATAAAGAAGATGTGGTACATATACACAATGGAATATTATTCAGCCATAAGAAGAAAACAAATGCTGGCATTTGCAACAACATGGATGGAGCTAGAGGGTATTATGCTCAGTGAAATAAGCCAGGCGGAGAAAGACAAGTATCAAATGATTTCACTCATCTGTGGAGTGTAAGAACAAAGAAAAAAACTGGAGGAACAAAACAGCATCTGACTCACAGAACCCAAAGATGTACTAACAGTTACCAAAGGGAAAGGGACTAGGGAGGATGAGTGGGTAGGGAAGGAAAATGGGAAAAGGGCTTTACTATTAGCAGACATAATGTAGGGCTGGGCACCAGGAGGGCTGTTCAACGCAGAGAAGACAAGTAGTGATTCTATAGCATCTTATTATGCTGATGGACAGTGACTGCAATGGGGTATGTGGGGGGTGCTTGATGATGAGGGGAGTCTAGTAAATGTAATGTTGCTCATGTAATTACAGATTAATGATACCAAAAAAACCAAAAAACCAAAACAAACAGTATGCAGCTGCCATAAGGATATGCAATAGGACAATGGAATACAATGGAAAGTCCAGAAGTAAACTCTACATCTATCACCAACTGACTTTCAGGTGCCAGACACTTTAATGGGTAGGGAATGGTTTCTTTAACAAATGATGCTGGGACAACTGGACATCTACATGCAAAAGAATGAAATTACACCCCTACCTCATACCATATGGAAAAATTAAGTCCAAGTGGATCAACAACCTAAATATAGCAGCTAAAAACATAAAACTCTTAGAAGAAAACAGGACAAATCTTAATGATCTTGGATTTGGCAATGGATTCTTAGAATAACACAAGAAGCATAAGAAACTAAAGAAAAAAACAGATAAATTCAACTTCATCAAAACTTTTGCACATTACCAAGATAGTGAAAAGACAACCTATAATGGGAGAAGACATCTGCAAATCATGTATCTGATGGATATCTACTATCCATAATATACAGAGAACTCTTGCAACTGAACAACAAAAAGACAACCCAATTAAAAATTGGGCAAAGGACTGGAACAGACATTTATCCAAAGAAATTATATCATTTCATCCACTAGGATGGCAACAACCAAATGCATGGAAAATGGCAAGTGTTGCCAAGGAAGTGTAGAAATTGGACCTCTTATACATTGTTGATTGAAATATAAAATGGGTCAACTGCTTGGAAACAGTTTGCTGGTTCCTCAAAAAGTTAAACATAGAATTACCATATGACCCAGGAATTCCACTCCTAGGCATATATCTCAAAGAACTGGAAATAGATGTTCAAACAAATATTTGGACATGAGTGTTCAAAGCAGCACTAGTCTCAATAGCCAAAAAGTAAAAACACTCAAACATCTATCAATGGATGAATAGTGTGAAATATCCATACAATGGAATATATTTTGCCATAAAAAAGAATGAAGTACTGACACATGCTACAACACAGATGGACATTGAAAATATTATGAAAATGAAGATAGACACAAAATCACAACTATTGTATGATTCCATTATGTGAAAGATTCCAAATGGATAACTCCATAAAGACAGAAAGACAGAAAGTAAAAAAAAAAAAGGAAAGAAAAGGGAGATTACTCTCTGATAGGATAAAACTAACTGTAAATCAACGATTAAAGCATGCTTTAAATATCCTTAATTTTGATCATTTAAAGGGTGTCAGATGATCAGCTATGGAAGTACATTATTCTGATAATAGTCCTTTCTCTTAAAAATAAAGAAAAGCAGTTCCTGTGTGGTGAGCTCCAGTAAGTTCTTCACAATGATATAAAGGGCATATCAAAGTGTGAGCAAAGGGTTTGTTTGTGTTTATACAGAGGATCAAAGCCTAACTTGGCTACCGAGGAAATGAATTAAGATACAATATGAAGAAGAACTTCCAACCACAACATTCTCTGGAAGAGTCATTCCAGAAGATGAACATCAAAAAACTTCAACAAAGATCCTGGCGCTGTTGCAGTTGTAGCTGCATTCATCCCACCAGTTCCTGGACTTCCACTGGAATGAAGAAGGAGATATCTAAGCTGGCCTGTGCATACAGTAAAACAACAAATTTGACTGGATCTATACTGTTGGAACTCAACCAAGAATTAGGAGAAATGCACGTTGCAGTGCTCCAAACTCTTGTGACTACAGACTATCTACTGTTAAAAGAACATATGGGATGTGAACAGTTCCCAGGAGTGTGTTGTTTTAATTTGTCTGATTTTTCTCAAACTATTCAAATTCAGTTAGACAATATCCACCATATCATAGATAAGTTTTCACAAATGCCTAGGGTGCCTAACTGGTTTTCTTGCTTTCACTGGAGAAGGCTGGTAATTGTAGGTCTGCTTTGGTTATGTAGCTGTATTCCTATTATGTTAATGTGTGTGCGCAATTTAAGTAGTAGCTTAAAACCTATACATGCTGAAGTTACTCTACAAGAAGATATGTCAAAGAAATAATCAATCTTCCCATGTTTTCTTCCATCTGCTACTTCTATAGCTTTTCTTCTTCCTTCCTAATTACAACCCTTAAGTAGAATTCGTGCCTCATAACGAAATTACCGAGTATCATAATTCTTCCAAGTGGTAAAGATACCTCAAGACAAATGCTGGGGATAAAAGCCACAGGGCATAAATCTGCAAAGAAGTAAAAAGCTAACCTTTTCAAACAATATTGCTTCTCTCTCACTTACCAACTTTACATTTCCCTGTATGGCCCCGGAAGATGACTGGTTAGCCAGAGACAGGTAAGATTCCTCAAGGGAGGAACAACCTAAGACAGGCACAGCCGCAGGGGGACCATCAGGTGAGAAATTGGGGATCAACAGAGGTGAGGCTTAGAACCCCACCCCCCCTGTTTTGAGAGAAATCTTCTGCATACGTGGATGTTTTGTTGCCCTTGTCTAGCTTGGATTAATACTTAGTCTACAGGCACACACCTGATCATCTATAATTGCCCTCTTACAGCACTAAACTATGTTTTCTACCTTTATCTTGCATCTACCTACCACTTCAGCATTTTATTAAAAATAATAATAATAATAATAATAACAATAATAATAAGGGAGAAATGTGGGATTCACATATAAATCAAGGATAAAAATCAAATGAATATTCATATTTGACCTGATTGTTTATAGTTCATAATGCGTAATCAAAACCAAAAGTTTCTGTGATGAATGCCCTTGCACTGTTCACTATGTAAGAACTTATTCACTGTGTAAGAATTTGTTCACCATGTAAGAACTTGTTTGTTATGCTTCAGAAGATGGGAGACTGTTGAGAATTAGGCTTGGGGTTGATTAATGATTGTGCATTGAGTCCCCTATACAGAATTTTATTGTTGTTAACAACCATTTGATCAATAAATATGAGAGATGCCCTCTCAAAAAAAAAAAAAGACAGAAAGTAAAAAAACAAAGAGAACTCAGGAAACCAGTTCCATTCACAATTCCATCAAAAAGAATAAAATACCTAGGAATAAACCTAACCAAGGAAGTGAAATACCTATACCCTGAAAAGTGAAAACTGCAAGACACTCTTAAGAGAAATTAAAGAGGACACTAACAAATGTAAATTTATTCCATGCTCTTGGCTAGGAAGAATTAACAGTTCCAAAATAGCCATCCTTCCTGAAGCAATGTACATATTCAAAGCAATCCCTATCAAAGTACCAACAGCATATGGAACCACAAAAGACCCCGAATAGCCAAAGCAATCCTGAGAAGGAAGAATAAAGTGGGGGGGATCTCTCTTCCCAACTTCAAGCTCTACTACAAAGCCACAGTTATTAAGACAATTTGGTACTGGCACAAGAACATGTCCACAGATCAGTGGAACAGAATAGAGACTCCAGATATAAACACAACCATATATGGTCAATTAATATATGATAAAGGAGCCATGGACATACAATGGGAAAATGACAGCCACTTCAACAGCTGCCGTGGGCAAAACTGGACAGCTACATTTAAGAGAATGAAACTGGATCACTGTCTAACCCCATACACAAAAGTAAACTCGAAATCGATCCAAGAGCTAAATGTGAGCCATGAATCCATAAAACTCTTTAAAAATATGAAGGCAAAAATCTCATGGACATAAACATGAGCAACTTCTTCATGAACATATCTCCCCAGGCAAGGGAAACAAAAGCAAAAATTAAGTGGGACTATGTCAAGCTGAAGAGCTTCTGTACAACAAAGGACAACCTCTATAGAACAAAAAGGCATCCTACAGTTTGGGAGAATATATTCATAAATGACAGATGTGATAAATGGTTGACATCCAAATTATATAAAGAGCTCATGCACCTCAGCAAATAAAAAGCAAACAATCCAATTAAGAAATGGGCACAGGATTTGAACAGATACTTCGCCAAAGAAGAAATTCAGATGGCAAAAAGACACATGCAGAGATGTTCCACGTCGCTAATCATCAGGGAAATGCAAATTAAAACCACAATGAGATATTACCTCACACCAGTTAGGATGGCCAACATCGAAAAGACAAACAAAAACAAATGTTGGTGAGGTTGTGGAGAAAGGGGAACCCTCCTACACTGCTGGTGGGAATGTAAATTAGTTCAACCACTGTGGAAAGCAGTATGGAGGTTCCTCAAAAAACTCAAAATAGAAATGCCATTTGACACAGGAATTCCACTCCTAGGAATTTACCCTAAGAATGCAGCAGCCCAGTTTGAAAAAGACAGATGCACCCCTATGTTTATCACAGCACTATTTACAATAGCCAAGAAATGGAAGCAACCTAAGTGTTCATCAGTAGATGAATGGATGAAGAAGATGTGGTACATATACACAATGGAATATTATTCAGCCGTAAGAAGAAAACAAATGCTGCCGTTTGCAACAACATGGATGGAGCTAGAGGGTATTATGCTCAGTGAAATAAGCCAGGCAGAAAAGACAAGTATCAAATGATTTCACTCATCTGTGGAGTATAAGAACAAAGAATAAACTGAAGGAACAAAACAGCATCATACTCACAGAACCCAAGAATGGACTAACAGTTACCAAAGGGAAAGGGACTGGGGAGGATGGGCGGGAAGGGAGGGATAAGGGGGAAGAGGGGGCATTGTGATTAGCACACCTAATGTAGTTGGGGTTGGGAACATAGGAAAGTCAGTATATGCAGAGAAGAGAGGTAATGATTCTGTAGCATCTTCCTGTGCTGATGGCCAGTGACTGTAATGGGGTATGTGTGGGGGACTTGATATTAGGGGGAGTCTAGTGACCATAATGTTGTCCAAGTAATTGTACCTTAATGATACCAAAAAAAAAAATTAATTGATCAGTGAGAAAAAGAAATAACGAGTCACATTTCCAAGTGAATTTTAAGTCATTTCTTCATTCTTCCCATATGAATCCTTATGAAATACAGACTGACCTCCTGTCAGCCCTTAGTGCTACGTGTTTGCACCATAAGCTGCAAAGGGACTGTACCATTTGGAGCCGGGATTTGTATGCAGATCCAATACCAAATCTTATATCCTGTGCCACCCCTAGAGACCTCCAAACGAAAGGCCTTACACAAGGTAAACATCAAACAGGTCAGTGGAATTTCTTTCTCTAGAGGCCATTTGAATCTGTGAAGATTCTGATCCCCTGAAATATCCTAAGAGGAAGGCTGCTGTAGGCACTGCCCTAGTCAGGGTCCCCATCACAGCCCCCACAGCTCCTCAGTCTCTTGGCCCCTCTCATCAGGACATAAGCAAAACGGGCCCTAGATGCCTCCCCTTAATTGCTGCCTTTCCCACCCAACGATGCCCACTGACGGAGAACCGCCTGCAGGGATCCGTTGGAAACCAAAAGAGCGCTGCTCCCATCACCACCGCATTCCAGGCGGGGGCATGTGGGCGGGAGATGGATCTCAGGGCAGCGACTCAGGGTCAGCCACTACCTTTATCTGGTCACGGTGGTGGTTTTCCGCGGAGACGATGGGGAGGCTGCAGTGCCACGTTCCCTTATTTACCTTTGAATTTTATAAATTTTAAAAAACAAATTGGGAATTAGGAGTCCCTACATAAGGTCACTTTACCAGGACAGTGACTTCCCCAGAGCTGACTTTGCAATCTGCCTGAAACAAAATAAGTTAATAGATATCACAATTTCACATTTAATTTTTTCATAGCTGAAAGTTTTGACTCGTGGCACCATCTCTCTGCCCTTGTGAGCTCACAGGCAACATGGTGAAGTAATGAGTAGCAAGGTGACGTTTAAAGGACAACTCAACCGACTGCAGTCCTGGTTGGTAGCATTTTTGTCCTGAGCAATGTGTGATGATTGTGATTTTATTCTGCATGAATAAACATGCCCATAGTACCCGTTGGGAAGGTTATTCCTACTTCAGTAACCGAAAGAAGCGTTCTGCGAAATGCACCACTTCAAATGCCTTGCCTCCTGCGCAAGTTTGAGAATGGGGAGTACGGAGATAACGGGATGGGGATCCTGCCTGTAACCTGCGTTCAGGCCGGTTATGGTGGGAATAGGGGTAGGGGGAGCTGTGCAACAGCCAGTCATGCTTTTAGAAAAAAAATAAGTATAGACCGGAAGGGGATGGAAGAATATACACTGTTCTGCTCAAAAGGCAACCCCCAGAACAGTGATTTCCAAGCTGTGGCCACAGGTCCTTGTGATGCTGGGGTTTTTGTTTGAGGAGTGGAAGAATGAACTTAGCAAACACCCAAGGTAGGAGAGCCAGGGAGAGGCTTTTATTGAGAGAGACAGTGAGAGGACAGAGCTCCTGGCTCGAGCCAGGAGGGTACAAGAGAGCCCATAAGGGTTTTATAGGCAGTTGAGGATTTGGGGGAACATGAAAAAAGGCTTACAGGTGTGGACTTGTTAAGTGGGCCCTTAATATTTAGAATTAACTTAACATAAGGAATTTCCTGCTTTGAGTTCTCCCTGGGATTCCAGCATCTTGGTCAGGGAGTGTTAGGGTCCAGGACTCTGGGGTTTCCCCAGAGAACAAACCACACGGACACAGAGATGTAAATCCAAGCAAAGTCTTTATTCAGCCAGCTAGCTGGGGCCGACAGCACCTCCCCTGACACGCAGATCGCAGGTCGAGTCCGAGCTGTCGACCCCCCAAGCAACTTTAGGTATAGATTATATAGGATTTCCACAGCCATTGCACCAAAGCCCACACATTACCACAACCAATGAATTTGAAACACATCCCATACTTTAACCAATAAAGTTGAAACGGGAACCCGCTGCTTGCCTGACCTTTGCACGAGCATTCCTTAACGCCTTGTCACGAGTTTCGTCCCCCTTAGGGAATGGAAACTGGGTGGCTCTCGCTCTAGGGTGTTTCTTGCATTCCTTTACAGGAGCATATCAAACAAGGCCACCTGCCCTGCTTCCAGAGTGGACTGATTTATTGTGTATTTGTTAAAGAGTAAGTTAAGAATCTTACTTCTTAAACTTCCTGGGTGTTAAAATGCAATCTTTTCTTAAGGTGGAATCCTTCTTCCCTTTTACTATGTTGTTTATAGCTGGGTCTGCATGCTGAATTAGTTCCCCAGTTTGCAAATCTCTTCATCAGATCTGAAGGAGGAAAGACAGCACATAGCCCTGAGCCTTTTAGCATGCTAAAGTGAATCTTACACATGATTACAAATGATTAGCATAATAAAAGCATGTGCTACTCTTCTTTATCTGGGGAATATTAACTGATCTCACTGAAGAATGATTCTAGGGCTTAATATTTCACAGAGTTTTGGTAGGGGAGGTTTCTTGCAGGGAGTTACATTGCTCTGACTGTAAATATCCTGCCTTGCTTTTTCTAGAGGCCCTCACCCTACTCTGACCACATCCATGGTCCCTGTCTCACTTAGAAGGCCAGTTAGAGCAGTGGCCTCTCAATCATGTGCACACAAAGCACTGTTCAGAGAGCAAGCAAATCCTGTGTCTCCAACAAAGGAAATTGCTGTATCACTAACAGCGATAATATATTGAGTCTAAGTACATGTTGTCTCTCTGAAATCTTACAGCTTCCTGTGAGGTAGATCTTCTTCTCTCCAATTAATCAGGAAACTGAGACTTGGGGTGCAGGTGAGTGGGCAAATAACTTGCCCAAGTTCACAAATACATTCATCACCATTCTTTATGTTCCAAGAGAAAGAAATCAAACTAAAATATGCTTAAACCAAAAATGGCATACAGTATATTGGCTGTAGGTCCAAGGACAGGAAATCTTGGGGCAAAATAGCTCTTTAAAAACCGAAAACAGTCAAAGGGAGAAATAAAGTTTAAAATCCGTTTATTGCTCACAGAGTGCAGTCTGGGGCCGCTTCTCCCTTTCCTGCTCCAGCAGAAGCCAAAAACCGACCCTCCCCCTCACTTCTCGGGTACAGATAAGCCCTCCATGGCCCAGGTAATTATCCATTGATATGGAGATGAACTTCTCTCCACCTCTGAGGAATGATGCAAATGCACTAAAGCCTTACTTCTTTCCACCACTGAACGCCTAATGATATGCAGATGTACTAAAGCCAGGCAAGATATTCTGGAAATGTTACCGTTTTACCCACAATGGCTCTTATAGCAGGGAGGCCTAGGGGCTTAAAGTTGGCTGCATCCAGGGCTCAAACAATGACCTCCTCCCCCTTCCGTCTCTCAACTCTGCTTTCCTCTGTGATGCCTTCTGCCTCAGGGGTGCCTCACTGTGGCAAAGATGGTCCCGGATAATTGCAGCTCTGCACCGCCGCGGAGCTAAGCTCTCAGAGGAAAGCCCATCCTCTGAAAGCCTCTAACTGGCCTGCTTGGACAACGCGTCCCGGAGGAGGAGACCCCAATTTGCCAGGCATGGTCATGTGCACATGCTGGGTGGGGCCTTAAACCCGCGCTTCATTCCGACTGGATCGGAGGGAGTAGCGGGAGCTCAGAGAAACGTCAAGAGAAAGGATCTCTGACCAGAGGACCAGGGGGTGAGGAAAGCGCCGGGAGGGATCAAAGAGTGAATGAAGTGAGATTGATCCAGCCCTTAAGCCTAAAGTCTTAAGAGGCTTTCACATGTCAGTAGATGCTATCCTGGTAAATAAAAGAAATTCATTGACAAGCCTTCCTGGTAATTTTTGGTCCTTCTGTATTTTTTTCCAATTAATGCATACTAAAGGTATAAGTACTCTCCAGAGGTGGTCCCAAAACGTTCATGTTAAATAGGGATCCTTAACTTGAGGTTGTGCTCCTGCAAAGAGAGAGTAAAGGAAGCAAGAGAGGGGAGCCGGGAGGGGAGCTCCAGGATGTCAGCTCTGTGACAGGTGGAGGAGGTGACTGGACACACTGGAGGACAGCCCAGGGAGGGGCTCTGAGGGAACCGGGCACCAGCTGCTGCCGCAGAGCACTGGAGGGGAGCTGGGGGGTGGTAATGGCAGGCAGCACAGAAAGGCAGGTGAGGAAATTAAACCCCTGGCGTCTGGGCAGGGAGATGCAGGACACCATTAAGCTCTGGAGGGCACAATATTGCCACAGTCACACTTCTGTAAACTTCATTCTCTGGAAAGGGTGGCATACGTAAACCTCAAGAATGGACTGGGCCAGGACTGTGAAAGAGCTAACTCCTTGCCGATGTCATTAGGAAGTCGAAAGGCAGTGTTTACAATGGATAGAGCAAAACCCAGAAGTACAGGAGATGTGGAGATGGGCGCCAGAAGTTTAAGCTGAAGCCCAGGAACAGCGGGCGCGGCCAGGGGCTGGTCCTGAGGAACGGCTCGTGGGGCACGTTTCATCACCATTTCAGTTCACTTAGCACTATTTGAAAACTGTGAATAATGCAAGGTATTTTGAAGTTTATTATTTTGTGATGTTTATTTTTTCCCCAGCTTTATTGAGGTACAGTTGATAAAAGATTTTAAATCCATTTTTGAAAGGAGCCCGAAGGACCAGCTTTCTACAACAGAACCCACAAGAACAATGGCTGTACCTCTGTCAAGAGAGAGGGCCGCATTATTAAGAGTTTGTTGATTTCAATCAGATGCCAAGTAAGGATATAAGTGGGGTTCAAACAAGAAAGGGAGGATCTCACTCCAGTGCTCAGAAGTACAGTTAAAGGCAGGGACCTGACTAGACTGGAAAGATGAGAATTAGCCAGAACTGTAATAACAATAGCTAGCCATCTTTGAGTGCTTACTGCAGACCAGAAACTGTCCTAAGTACACTATTTTTCCCAGTTTACAGATGAGGAACTGAGGCTCAGAATTTTTGTAACTTCCTGAAGTCACACACTGGCCTCTCTGCCTGAGGCTAAGGGGCCATAGGGTGGTGTGACTGACTTCCCTTCTCTGAACATCAAAAAAAGTTCACTTAGAAGTTTCTATCTTCAATACCATCTAAGGGGGCCTGTGAAAAGTACTGATACTGTGGCAGCTGTTTCAGCCCCACCCCTCAGGCTGCCCGGGTCCCCTCACTGTTCTGGGAAGAACCAGCAAACAGTGTGGGATAGAGCTGGGGTTCATCCCTAAGCATTCCTTGTTCCAAAGCCCACTTGCTGTACCACTGAACTATGCTACCGCTCCCACCAGAATCAGAGAGAGCTGGAGGAGAATTCTGCTTCTACCATTCATTAGTTGTGTGGGCCCCCAAGTTACTTAACCTCCCCTAAGCCAGTTTGCTTACCTGTACTGTGGGGACAGCAATGTCTCCAACCTTCCTGGGGGTTGGTGAGGACAAATCACAATTCCTACCTGGCAAACAGTTAGAGCCCTTATTTCCCACAGATGTTAAATTCCGTACCCCTCGTCTCCTAGGTAAGGTTAGGGCAGAGATTCTCACATTTTATTGTGTTTCAGATCCATCGATGATGAGGACAGGACAGAAGAGGGGAAGTGTCAAGCGTAAGTTTCCTGGACCCCATCCTAGAGTGACTCTCTGGGCTGGGGTGGGGTTCAGGATTCTCCAAGTTGGACCCGTCCCAGGGGAATCCGGATGCCTGCAGTTCTCCCATCTGGCTTTGAAGAACCCTGGATGGTGCTTGAAATCTCACAGACCCGCGGGATGAGAGCTGCCTTTGCAAATGTTTTGGGCCCCTCCTGCACTGGCCTCCGTGTCTGTGTATTCTCCCTTTCCTCCTTATCTCCCTCCCATTCTGACCTCCTCCTCTTACTCTTTTCTTATTTTCTGGCTTCCTCTCCACCTCTTGGTGCACCGTCCCCCGAGCTCAGCCTCCACTCCTACTGATCAGATGCTTTTTTGTCAGTACCTTCTGCAATGGCTCTTTCCTCTACTCACCTGGAGGTCTCAGATCAAAAGTCACCACCTGTGGATACCCTTCAGCCCCCTCCTCTGGTACCATGACGATGCCGGGGTTCTTGTTCTCGAAGCCAGACAATGAGCTTCACAAACACTCAAGGTAGGAGAGCAAAAGTACAGGTACACAGTACTTTTTATTTAGAAGTACAGTGAGAGGAAAGGGTGCCTGGCTCATGCCAGGAGGAAACGAGAGGCTGGGTTGTTGCATTGTCTAGGGGATTTATAGGCAGTTGAGTATTTTTGGGAATTGGGGTCTTTGGGTGTGGACTTGTACCACCTGCCCTGCCCTCAAGGTGGACTGGGTTGTTGTCTGTTTGCTAGGGGTGTTTATAGTGAAGTCACAGGTTATGCTGAGATACCCTTGCAGAATGCTCAAACATTCCAGGCCAAGTTGCTCCTGGCCTTTTGACATTTAACTGATCTCACTGAAGATGTCTGTATTCCTAGTCTGGTGTCTTTACCTAGAGAAGTAGTGTGACCTTGACTTTGCATAATGCTGAACACAGAGTTTTGATAGGTACTTTACATTGTTACATTGCTTTGACTGTAAATATCTTGCCTTGCTTTTTCTGGAGGCCCTCACCCTAGTCTGTCTAAGCCCATGGTCCCTGTCTCAATAACACTTTGCAAGCACCTTTCTTATTGTTCAAATTACACTGAAATGTGAGATGTGTTTTCTGGCTGGAGTCTACCTGGAGGACTCACGGTCCATGGATGAGATCTTTTGTGGAAATGTGCATCATGTGTGTGCATTCCCGTCTCTTTCATCCCTGTATCCCACATTCCATCCTCCTCCCCAGGATCCAAGGCTTCACTCAGCTTCACAAAGGGGTGCAAGATGAAGATGTAACTGCAGAGGGAAAATCCCGGGACAAAATACCTTTGAAACCTAAATTGAAGGGAGAAATCAACTGGGAGAAACTCATTTTTTACCCTACAAGCAGTCAGTCATCCATTTCTACTCTCTACTGCCTCTCACAACCCCGGTTGCAAAAGGGGCCCCACCCAGCCTCTCCTGTCCAGATAAGCCCTCTATGGATATGAAGACTACTTCTCTCCACCCCTTAGAAACACTTGTTGATATGGAGATGCACTAAGCCAGGAAAGATATTTTGGAAGTATTGCAGTTTTACCCCTACCCCCTCCCAGAACAAGCCCACACACGCTGCAGGGATGTGGACAGGCCTGGGAAGTAAGAAGACCTGAGATGGAGCCTCCTAAAAAGGGAAACAGGAGATTAACTGTGGAGGGGTCCCCACAGCTTTTGCAGACAGCTGGGCAAAAACTTTTTGTAATCACAGGGATGTTGTGTGCTCCATTTTGGGGGAGGGGATGCTTGTGTCAAGTCACTGATGCTTGGCTGCACCGGTTATGACCAGAAAGGACTCTGACCTTTCCCAGAGATCTTCCTTCCCGGAGAGGCCCAGTGAGCACAGGACCCCTGGCAGAGACCAGTGGAGCTTGCTTCCAAGAACTGGCCTGTTTCCCAGCCAGCCCTGTAGCCATCCCCGAAGTCCTCCTGGACTCGCTCCTAGTGGTAACTCCTCACCTCCACACTCAGGCCCTAGGCTCCCATTTGAACGAAGCCTGCATGTGTCAAGTGTCTGTATCAAGACAAGACGCTCCCTGCTACTTTTGACCTTTTCTGAGTCCATTTGAAAGAAAAATGTCACTTCTATCGCGAAAGGCAAGTAAACAACATGGCTAGTGAGAATCAGCTGACCGCTTGAGCCTCGTGCCCGGCAGGGCTGATGGGCGGGTTACAGAAGCGTGCCCAGGGACTCTCAAGGAGCTCCCTCGGTATATAAGGTATGGTTAAAACATGTTTTTTTTTTTCTTGAAGTCCGCCAGGCTCTGCCGACCAGACTGCTCTGGTGCTCTCAGGGAGGCCAAAATAGAGTAGGCATTACTGGTCCCACTTTGCAAGTGGGCAAACTTCAGTAAAGGAGGCCAAGCTACTGCGCCAGTGTTACGGTGTTGAGGCCAGGCAAGGTCAGCAACCCAGAACAGCATCTAACTCTGACGCAAACCCTGCTGGAGGCGGGCAGTAAGGACGCCTCTGCGCTTGGTGCTCGCGAACCATAGGCGGGCTCCTAAACTGGAAATCGTCCGGTTTCCAAGAGCACAGGCCCAGCCCCGCGGCTCCGCTGGCCTTGCGATTGGCTCCATGGGGCGGGGGCGGACCAGAGCGCCGAACCGACGTCATGGCGTCGGGCAACGAGTGCGGAGCTTCCGTTTGTCAGTGGCCGGGAGGCCGCTGCGTCGCGTCGTAGGTCTGAAGCCCGCTGTCGCCGTGTAGCCCTCGACCCCTCCCCTCTCCCTCTGGTGAGTTAGGGGTCGGGGTAGAGGAGGGCAGCGGAAGAGCGGCTCTTCGTGACGCCAAGCCCCTGGTTGCCTTAAAACTCCTGCTTCAGACCCCTTACCCTTCCCAGTCCAAAGCCCGGGGCCCTGGCCCACTCCCACGCTAGCCTGCGGCCCGCACTGCCCCTGCGGGCATGACGTTACTCGCGAGGCGAGGTCCTCTGACGTGAGACGTAACTGTCCACCATCTTTGTCCCTGGCAAGTGGGTTTTGCGCAGTGGCTTAGACCTGGAGGAATCGTGACGCGCAGGAAACCATTAGACCACCTCTCTGGCTGCGCCGTCAGGCAGCTGCCGCCCCGCCTTTGCCCTTGGTGAGTCCAAGACAGCTTACTTTGGGGTATGTCCCTCACTGGGGGAAAAGGGGAACCCCAGGTTAGGCGCAGGCACGCGCGGGAGAGGAGATCCTGGGAGCGTGACCGTTGAGGCTGGAGTGAGCCGGCGGGTGTGACCGATGGGAGGAGGGGGTTTAGAGAAGGACTCCGCCGCTGTTCTGGGAAGAGGAGCTCCCCTGATGTGGTCGCTGGGAGTTGAGGGGCACCGGGGGGGAGATGTGTTCGAAGAGTCGCGGTGGGTTAGCAGGGCCAGAGGCCAGGGGTGTGGCCGGTAGAAGCGAGAGGCCAAGGGGAGAACCTTCCTTGTTAACGTCTTGGCGTCGTTCACTGAGGGACTGGGAACGTGCCCAGCCAGCATGAGGGAAAAGGGGTTCCCCAGAGGTTGGTCGCTTGGTGGGCAATCTGCGCCCGTCTCCCGTAGTTAAAGGTTAAGGGACTCCTCTTTCCCATCTGGTATTGGAGGGACATATCTGTAGAATCTTGAACACCCAGGAAAAGAAGATGAATTCCTGACACTTGGGGGAAGGGAAGAGAAACCTCCAAAACTGACCTGATGTGAGAGAGTGGGAAGTGAGGGGGGTTACATTTCAGACCTGGATTTTTTTTTTCTGGGTTTATCAGGAATGATCTAGTTTGAGAAAGGCTGTAGATTAAGGCAGAGGTAAAGAAACTGGAACTTCCTGTTTCGTATTCTTTGAATCCAAAGAATTTATTCATGCTGTTTTCAGAGCTGTCTTCTATGTGAGGGGCAGGCTTTTAGTGTACTCACTTGGCTGCTTCATTATCCAGCGTAAATAGTGTTGATGCCTCATTAAACTTGGATTTTATAAAGCAGTATTTGTTTGTTTGTTTTTATTAAGGTAACATTGATATACACTCTTAGGAAGGTTTCACAAGAAAAAACAATGTGGTTACTACATTCACCCTCATTATTGAGTCCCCCCACCCCCTTACGCCATTGCAGTCACTGTCCATCAGTGTAGTAAGATGCCACAGAGTCCCTACTTGTATTCTCTGTGCTAAACTGTCTTCCCCGTGACCCCCCACACACCAGGTGCACTAATCATAATACCCCTCAGTCCCCTTCTCCATCCCTCCCCCCTCCTCCCTCCCCTTTGGTAACCACTAGTCCGTTCGTGGAGTCTGTCTGCTTAAAGCAGTGTTTTTTAAATGCCAAACACTGTCCTGATAATCACTGTGGTTTAAAAGAAAACGCAGGCAGTAAGTTTAGAAAAGGCAGAATGACAAAAAAGGTGGTCTGAATGAGAAAAAATTTAAATCATTAGTTACTTTCCTGGTATACCTCAATTGCTTAGCCTCAGGGTACATTTATAAAGTAATAATAGAGAGCAGCGGATGAAGGAGATGCAGCTGTACAGCAAAACGTGTAACACATTCCAGTGATGACAAAGCGTGCCAGTAAAGTGAGAACTATTCGCAGGTTATTTGAACAGTTTAAACTCCCAAGGAAGCAGAGAGGAAAGTGTGTTCCAACTGCCTCACTGAAAGTTGGATGGTGAAAATTAATAGAAACCTAACATTCTGTGAACTAAGAGACTGAAGAAAGTCCAGTTCTTCCAGTTTTTTTTTTGAACATCCACATTTTAATGTGTACTATTGTAGGCACTGGTTTGAACCAAGCTGAACATGTAATGAATTGAGTATGGTATGTTCCTTTTCCTTCCTTCTTTGCTAACTTTCAGGCTTAAGTTTTCCAAAGTTTAGTGGTATTTCAGTTAAGAATTGGATGTAAAACTTTTAAGCTTTGCTCTTTTTTCCTTACTGTGTAATATTAACAAATTGCTTTGGAGTCTGTCATGTTTAAATGGAAATCAGTTATAATATCTTATGAGCTAAATGATAACTGAAGATACTTTTGTTTTTGCAGCATTATCGAAATAGCTGATTACCGCCTGTCACCCTTGTAATAGAAGTTTGCTGGAATGACCTTTCCGCTTTATACTTTACTCTGGCCAGTTTTTCACTATGAGCACCAGGCTGTAAATTCCATCTGTGTGTAAAAAGGGGTTTAGTGGCCTCACCAACTCTAATTTAGTTGTAATTTCCCAGAGACCTATTTTAAATTAAGACCTTATTAATTTTTTTCTGGCCTTATTTTCTTTAGGAGAACTGGTAGGAGTATAGGAAGAGAAGAGACTTTCACAAGCTGTATTTGGTAGAAAGTAGGTTGTGTTAAATCTAGATACATAATCTGTATAGGGAGGAGGCCTTCTCTCAACTGTATTCCAAAGTTTTTCAAAAATATATAGGTAATATAATTTTTATATGAAATTCATGTAACATAAAATCAACTGTTTTGAAGTGAACAGTTCAGTGGCATTTGCAACTGCCACCTCTTCTCATTCGTTTTTGTTTAGACTTTCAGGGAGTTTCTTTTGGGCTTAAGGCAGGAACTAACTTGATAAAGTCATTATGGGTAAGCTCTATACTATTACTGTGTTACAACAGCGTGAGCTCAGAGAGTATGTTTCTCCCTTTAAGAGCTGGGATTCTTAATGTAGGATCTAAGATTGCTTGATAACCCGCTCTTGCTGAAATTTTGTGGGTGGCACATTATTCTCTGGTTAAGAACACTGTGCTCACAGTGTGAATAGGACAGAATACATTCCTTGACAGTGAAATTTGTTAGGGGAGGTAGTGAAATGTGTGGGTCACTAATAAAGGTAGGATTTAAGACTAGGTTAATTTAGTGTTTAACAGATTGTGGTGAAAACTGTTAAGAATTTAATGTGTGTGTATGAGAGCTTTGGAATACAGAAGAATTTCTTGTGCCTTCCAAAGAAACTGGGTGAAAAATTCCAGAGTTTTGTTTTTAAGTCTTCAGCAGCTTCTAAATGTTGATGATCCCATGGGCCTTAGAATAGCATAGTAACATCCTGGACAGACTGTAACAGCCTAGAGTCCAGGTGGGCTCAGTAATCATTTCTGGATACTTATTAGGTAACCAGATTTATTCCAGGTCTCTTATGTGAAGGGCTCCTTTCTTCAGTTTGCTCACTTCACATTTAGTTTACATTGTGAATTGATTAAATTATACCATTCTTTGAATTTTTGCTGGAAAGGCATTATGATAAAGTATTGCATAAGGCAAACCTGGTACAGATTTTTAGTTATGACAAATACTGTGAAAACAAATTTTTGCATTCTATAATATTTGTGAATTCTAGCTCACTTCTTTTTACAAGGTGAATCAGTGAAATTCTGGTTCAACCAAAACATTCTTATATAAGAACCAAGACTAAATAGGAAGCAGCTGCTTGAAGAGATAGCCTATGAGTCTAATTTCCCTTAGAGTGTCCACGTAACACATTTAGAGATCAGATTTGAGCCAGGCTTTTTTCATGATTTCATGTTTATCTGGCTCTTTTTCCTTAATTACACTGATTTCTTTAGTGCTTAGGTCTTTTCTCTCAGATCCATATTTACTGTTGTTTGCCAAATGTGTTATCACTCAAGTTTGCCAGATGTCACTCGTTCTTGACCGAACAGTACCAAGCAGGTGCCAGGGTATCTGTCCTAAATTTGGTAGTAAGTATTGGTAGTGATTGTGATAAGGAGCACGATACTCATTTTTGAGTACAGAAGGAATGTTATTAAAAGAAAATTTTAATGTATTTAGAGAAATCAAGTACATTGGACAAAGTCTTGGAGTTTTTCAAATGAGAAAACATTGTGTCATTGTTTAGGAAGAAATGTGACCAGTTGCTACTGTTTTTGTTTTACTGGTAGAGCCATGTGTCCCTTGGATTAATTCTCCTTGGAACTGGAACAGCAGAATTAACCTTGAGTCTGGGACTCATGTTCTTTTAAGTTTTAGCACCAGTTCTGATTCTCTTTTGTCATAAATATGACAAAAACAGTCACATTTTTTTTTGCCCTGTTTTTATGTGTAATCTGATATTTATTCTTTGGGAATAGTGTTAGGCTAAGTGTAGGTTGTTGCAAATAAGAAAACCATGATTAAAAAAAGATTTCATGTGTAAAGCATGTTTACCTCTCTAAAATGCTTTTGGGGGAAGAATACTTCCTATTAATTTAGGCTTTTTTTCTGAAAGAGTTTCCTTTCATTGAAAGTTGCCTGTAATGATGAGTAGGGTAGCAGAACTGTTTTCTCTTTAGACCTTATACTGCTTCAGAATACATGTTTTGGAATGACTCCATTTTGAGGCAGAAAGTAAGTCATATTTTCCTGAATGGAAAACAATGGGGAAATCTTTCAAAACAACTTTTCCCTATCTTAAATGTTTGAGTCACTAACTGAAGGTGTATTTACAAGACAAAAAGGTCTAGTTTTAGGTCTTTTAGGCTTTGGGTAGAAAACTGTGGATAAAATCACAAAGCCATAATAGGTTCAGATTATCGCTCCATTCTATTTGGCCTTTGCCCCAATTAGCTCCTTGAGGCAAGAGTTAAGTTCTTTTATCTTTGCATCTATTGAATCACAAGTAATGGTGATAAGAAGATACCCATTTTTGAATACCGAAGTTCTTACAAATGTCCTTAAAATTAATCAAATGCCTTGCTGGACATAAATAACTTGGATAAAGGAATTCTTTTTTCTTGCTCTAGGTGCACATTAAAGATCCAAAACCATGACAGATTCCAAGTACTTCACAACAAATAAGAAAGGTAAGTATACAAACCTGATCAAAGAACTTTTGAGTTCTCTTGAGATTCTTCAAAAGTTGTGGTATAAGATTGCCACGAGTGGAAAGTTCTTGACGTCTTCAGATAAGTAGACATCCACAGTCTCATTGAGGACCTTCTGCTTCTACAGAAAAGTATATTTGAGTAAATTCCTGAAGTATAGGTTTCTAAAGATAAGACTGTGCTGTACATCATTTTGACTTAAAGGTCATGTTTTAGTGAAAGGAAGGGCTCCAACACGGATCCGTTGAAAATTGATAGATCTGAGAAGAAAAGAGTAAGCAGCATGTTTCTTTTCTTTTCATTTTTTTACTTGGAAATAAACATTTTATAAGAAATATGATTAAAGCAGTATAGATATATAAAAAATAAAAATGAAAGTTCTTTTTCCCCTCCTTGTACCTGAGGGGAACTAGGTGTGTATACTCAGTCTTTTTCTGTGCATATAAATGCATATATTAATACTTACAGTTTAAACATTTTTCTGTCTTTAACAAAAAAGGGGCCATGCAAAACTACATAGAAATGTGATGTTTTTACATCTTTCCATACAGATCCACCTCATTTTTGGGCTTTGTTTAATATATTCTTTGTAGTTAAAATAGGGAACCATTTGAGTCAATTCCATGATTTTAAAGTCAGGCTGTTGATTAATAAATTTGAATTTATTAGCTCGTCCATCTTTGTAGTGAGAAATAACATATTTGTTTTTACATATGACTGTGGGGCTAGAAAGTAAGCGTTCTTAGGAAAAGTCCAAATCCCTCATCTTTTGTAAAATTGTTCCTAAATAACAAAGTTCGTTTCTAGTGCTATGTACATGGCCCTCCCATCAAAAGCAGGCCAGTTTAGCCCTTCTCAGGCTGTTGTGCGCCTCAGCTGAGCTTACTTACTCCTCAGGATCAGAATTCTGTGTTATTGTATTCAGTCATCCTTATAGTTACTGAAGTATTCTGGGCATGGTACCAACTAGCATTCCTCTTATTCTCCAACAGCTTACCTTCTCAGATGTACCTTTTCTCCTCTCCCCCAGGGGCTGAAATATGACTGCTTTTCTGCCCCAGAATTTATCTTTTTTGTTATTCCATGTAATGTTTACTGGCCTCAGCCTCCTGACTGTTGTGAGATTGAACTGAGTTTGGTCTTTCGTCTTGAACACTTTGCAGAGCCTTTCTACGTTGATTTATTAATTCCATTCATTTATTCGGTAAATGTTTATTGAGTGCCTACTATGTGTGAGTCAGATTTTCTCAGCACTGTAAAATATATAGAGTTACTATTAAATGCCCTAATTTCTTTCAAGTTAGAGTATACCAAATGCCTAGATCTTGTTTTCTAAATATCATTTCCCACTAAAAGGAGTCATGATTCTTTGGAGAAAGGGCTGATTCCAGGGCAGGGTCAAGGCAGAGTACTAGGTGAACATAACATCTTGTACCAGAAAGGGGGGGAGCGCTGAAAAAACAATGGGACATGTCAAGGAGCGATGTGGTTTGAAGGGGCTCCCACTGGCCAAATTTGAGATGGTTTAATCATATAAAAAAGAGATCACGGTGAACTCTAACTCATTGAATAATATATATGTATATACACATAAATCATCATCATAACTAATTCAGGCAGGAGTCACTGATGAATGCTAAACCAACTAGCGGGTGAAAGTTTTTGAGGAAGGGATATTTAAATAGTCTCCAAGTTACCTTTTCACAGATTATTTACTAATTATAAAGGAAAAAATAGTAACTTTACAGTGTCAAAACTTGGCATTTACCACCTTAAGTATTCCATGCTACCATCACCAGTAGATAAATTAACATTTGTCTCTTGATGTCGTGCACTGAGAACACACCATCACTTAAGAATTTGCTGCCAAGATGCTTAACCTCAGTGTAATCGTGAGGGAATACCTGTGACAAACCCAAACTGAGGGCGTTCTATAAAATAACTAGCCTGTACTTAAAAGAAAATACTATCATGAAACACAAAGGCTGAGGAACTGTTGCCCATTAAAGAAGACTAAAGAGATATGACAGTAAATGTATTGTATGATCCTGGGCACAGCAGGGTAGGGGTAAAATTGCTATAAAGGACATTATCAAGACCTTTGAATAAAGTCTAAAGATAGATGATGGTGACATATCAATTGTAAACTTCCTGATTTTGATCATTATATTTTGGTTATGTAAGATAATTGTTCTTATGAGTTATACACTGACATATTTAGAGCTAAAGGACATGATGGCTGCAGCATACTGTTAAATGATTCAGGGAATAAATATGTAAATCTAAAATATGGTAAAGCAAATGTGGCGCCAGTGTTAACAATTGGGGAATTTTGCAACTTCCCTTTAAGATTGAAATGATTTAACAGGCACATGAAAAGATGTTCCACATCACTAATTATCACGGAAATGTAAATTAAAATCATAATGAGATATCACCTCACCCCAGTTAGGATGGCCACCATAGAAAAGACTAGGAACAACAAATGCTGGCCAGGATGTGGAGAAAGGGGAACCCTCCTACACTGCTGGTGGGAATGTAAACTAGTTCAACCATTGTGGAAAGCAGTATGGAGGTTCCTCAAAAAACTAAAAATAGAAATACCATTTGACCCAGGAATTC